>NC_050180.1:36747308-36854808 GCF_008315115.2 Sander lucioperca | reverse complement strand
ACTAAGAAACACCCAAAATCAAATAGGAAGATGCATTTAAAGAGGCAGCATCCTTCATATATCTGTTCAACAGGATGCAAATAATAAAAACACAACCCACCCTTTTGGGCTTCATATTAAATAAGATAGTCCAGCTTTTTTGGTTGTATGAGTTTTTTTTTTTAAATCCTAGTCATTGTATTACCTACAGTAATTGGCAGTCGGCACGCCCCCAGTTTGAAGAAGCAGGCAGGAGTACCGACAAGGAGGCAAAGCAAAATACAGCTGTGGGTGGGGGCAGCAGCAAAACATAGTTTAGCCACCAAAAAAAAAGGCCAACCTGAAAAAATCTGTTTAAGTGTACACTCTATATAAGTGTATACTATATTTAGAATAAATACACCGCTTTACCTTGTCGTCAGTCAGTCCTTTGTTTATTGAGTGACTTCTGTGTTTCAAAAGGGTTAGGAACTAAGAAAACTAACAAACTAACCAATAGAGGCAGCGTTAGACTAGCAACTCGCATGTTCTGCAAGGTAGAATTTTATCAATGGAGTGGCTTTGACAAGAGCATAGATAACAGCTTCAGTTCCCCCCCCATAGAGCTGTTTGACAGCAAGGTTGAACTCTTATTTCTAAATATAGCATACACTTAAATCGATGTTGATCTTTTAAGGTGGGCCTTTTTTAGGTTGCTAAAACACATTTTTTACACTGACTATGGCTAAGTACCTCATACAACCCCACTTTAAACAAATCTAAACAATCCCTTTAAATAAGGATTTAAATCCAGTCAAAAACCTGTTTTTCTTTATGACTGTGATGTTTGAGTTCTTTATAGTACAAAATTATAATGTACATTAATTTTGTAAATACAATCTTCCAAAAGTATAGTAGATTAGTATATAGTGCATGCTTCATAGTGTCAGTAACAGTAGGGTGGATTTGGAACACAGCTTCATATTCTGCCCAATAATTCTGCCCTGTATTGTAATAGCAAAATTAGGGCAGAGTGTTATAAGATTATCAACATGGGGGCGTGGTCAAAACAGGTCACAAGCTTAATTCACAGATTTATACAAACTTCTACACAATTCATATTCACTTCATACAGTTTATGCAACCTGTAAATTCATTTTATAAAATTTAATTTGGTTGCTGGTCCTGTTTTCCTATGATTAAATAATAATCTGTTAATAATCCACGCTAAAACCATATGGGGATATTTAAATAATTAATTTATAATGTAAATACCCATTACTTATTTCACTTCATGTCATTTAACAACAGCTTGCGTAAAACGAGTTGCTTGATACCCAACACTAGTTAGGTGAGGAGTCTTGAGATTGTGGATGCCATGTTGAGATTTCTAACTTTTGTGGGTAAATTTGTGTTGGAAACATGCGACTTATATTATACTAATTACTATATACTAATTAGGCTTAAAGAAAAGAGGAAACTCATGTTGTCTTGTATTGTCTTGTAACCTCATACAACAGTGTGTGTGTGTGTGTGTGTGTGTGTGTGTGTGTGTGTGTGTGAGTGTGCGAGTGTGAGTGTGCGAGTGTGAGTGTGAGTGTCATTTACCTGCACACCTGAAGCTCTGAGCAGTCAGTCCCTTCTCCACAGCCAGACAGGTGAGAATACTGAGAAAACTGGTAGTGACGGACTGCCGCTTGGCTCTCTGGGCCTCCCGCTGTCTCCTCTCCCTGGGTGGTTTTGATCTCAACAGCACTCCCTGGAGGGCTGCAGTTCCTTCTCCCGACTTTCCCCCTTCTTCTTGGGTAGGCCTCTGCGCTCCGACCGCCTCCCGCAGGGTTGTCACCCATTCCTGGGCCTTGAGCTGATCGTCCGCCCGAAGTCTGAGTACCTCTTTGGGAAAAACTACCTGGAAGCAGTCCCCTCTTTCTGTCCACGGCTCTCTGTTCTCTGGCTCCTGATCGTGCCGCACGGCCAAGCAGGAGGCTAGGGAGTACTGAAGAACAGGCTGGGACACAGACCCACGGCCCTCGGTAGGGAAGGCCCGGAGAGCAGATCTGGTCAGGATAAAGTTGAAGGCCCGCCAGTTGTTCTGATCCTTCAGCTGGTGGAGCAGACTAGCTTTGAGGACGTCCTGGCAGCGTTGGGTGAACAGTGGCAGGGTGGTGGGTCTGCTGAGGATGAAAGAATTAGACTGGAGAGAGAGTGATGCTGAGGTGGGGGTGTCGCTGTCCCCATCAGGCCGGGTGTCAAGCCCTGACGGAGAGGGCGACGAGGACGGTGACATGGGTGCAGGAAACTTGACGACCTGTTGCTTTTCCACTCCGGTTTTACGCTGGTGGTTCTCCTTCCTCCCAGGTCTGACTGCCTGCACCTTCTCCCACATCAGTCGTCTCCACTCCATGGCCTCCCATTGGTTGGCTGCCCTCAGCTGGAGACGCGTGCTGTTGAAGAACAAAGCCTGGAGCGTGCGTTGATCGGCAGGCTGGGTGATCTGGCCGGGCTGGCTGCAGGGTGCTGGAGAGATGATGCTCTGGCAGTGTGACAGAGAGTAGGCGGTGCCCAGCTGGCGGTTGGCGCTGCTGTCCAGAATGTACAGCCGGAGCTCACAGGGTGTCAGCTCGACATGGCAAGGTGTCCAGCGGCCCCGAGGCCCCTCACGCTGCTCCATCGCACCCTGCTTCAAAACACTGCTACTGCTGCTTTTGTCAGCTGGACAGAGATGCAGAGGAGGATGGGAAATAGGGAGAAATGAGACACAGATGAGCAAGTTGTGTGTGTTCAGGATAACCACATACAGGATAATTGCTAATGGTATTTTCCACCTAAGTACATCTTTTATCCTTCTGAGCAACCATGCATCTTCTGATGTTTTCTTGACAGATTTTTTTTATCCATGTGGAAATGTAATTGGTTACATAACATACACTTAAGAAATTGAATTTGACAGCGTAAGAGACACTAAGATACTGGCCAAGTGTTTCCAGTAGAGCTTCAGGGCAACGACGACACAATAGCACTCAACAGAATTTGTGTATTAAGGCCTGTTGTGAAGAAACTATGAGTGTTTGGAACATTTTAAATTGTATTATGCTGCAGAGGTGGTGTGAGAAATTTTAATGGACATTTGTATGCTTTTTGCCATGACTCTGGGACTCCACTGGAATCCACTATAACTGCTGTGAATCCAAGCTACATGAAGCAGCAAGATACAAAAAGACATTTTCCGTGGCATATTCCTTTAAAAAAGTGCATCTATAGCTTGGACTTAAGAGAACACGTGGGTTCACTGTGAGTTACATTTTTTGGACATTAAGACTGAATCCATTGCAATGAACTGCATCATTTGTCCTCTTTGTTTGCTTACGCAGCTTTTTCACCCAGTTCGCCTAAATCCTTACACCACTAATTGATCTCAGGAACCTTAATCTACATGGGCCAGTTTCCTACACAAGGTAACTTATCGGGGGCTCTGACATAAGTGTTGGTATTTTGGTAAGAGATAGCCATGTGTGGGTGCTTCTCCTAAAATGTTCCTTGTCACCAAGGCAGGAAGACACAGTATTGTTAAGGAGGCCACTGGGCCCACTTTCTTAATCTGAAGACCGGAGCCACGCCCAATCCCTACTTTGGCTTTTCCTGTCGGTTCTTTCACCGTCTGATGCTCAGGAGGTTTGTTTTACCCTCTTTCCTCTCGCCATCTCTTGCGATTATGGTGTGTTTTCTCCTTGATTAAGGAGGGTTCATACTCAGGTAGGCAACAGGCGTTACCCCTGCTCGTACATAAGACTATGCCAGCCTTTATTATGAGCCATGCTGCCTTCACTGCCATGCCTGAAAAATGCTTGTTCAGATGCCAGCCAACACAAATCTATCCTATTGAACAAATGTTTAACACAAAATACATAACAGGGATTCTAACAAGGTTCTTAAATAAAAAGGAAGTGCCAAAAATGAAGGGGATAGTTCAGCCACACCAACATTTGTTGCCACATCTTGTTGTGCTGTTTTTTGTCTGATATCCCTATTTATTACAATGTCGTTGCTTTCCACTATTTGAGATCTGTGTTACAATCTTAAATATAGAAATTTAAGCAATGTTGTGCCGTCAGAGAAACAGAAAATGTCCAAAGCATGTGCACTACTTTTTGGGAATATCCCCCAGCAATCCAAAGCTTCACCTATGTGATACCAGATACCAAATTAGTTACAATATGTGACTGGAGAAGGAAAAAAGGTGAAGGTAAAACTAATGATAGCAATGATTAGAGCCTGATCGGTACTACATTTTTGAGGCCAATACACAAACACATTTTGTGGTAGATATGCTGATGTAAAGATATTTCACATTCAAGCAGTCAACTTTACATCAAAGTACGCAACAGTAAATAAGATAATACTCCATTTTGAACTCTTACTTTGCAGAACTTTAAATTACTATAAATGTATAATATACTTAACTTGAATAAGGAAATTCTACATAAGAATGCAGCTTATAAAACAAGTATTTCTGCAACTTCTTTTTGCATATCCGCTATCATATTTGCCTATACCTATATATCTGAGATAAACCAATATCTGCCTGCCTATGTGTTGGTGAGGCTCTAATAAACCTTAGTCAGCTAGCACTTTAAAAAAAAAGCTTACCAAGAGCGTCACAATCAAGAGCAAAAAGAAAAGAGCATGTCGATACAAAAGGATTAAATAAGATAGATAGTATTAAGAATTCTTATAACATAAAATCAAAATAACATTTGAAGTCTATACACCTACAGACCATTGTATGCACTTTTTGTGTTTCGAGTTCATAAAAAGGTCAAACATGAAGTGTTTCGAAAAACAAACTTTACGACACGTGACCAGTAGCCAGTGGATGAATATTTGGGAACATTAGCCATACTCCAGTGGTTTAAGCATCCAATGAAACCAAATACTGGACAAAGATTTCATCATTCTTAAAGGTCCAATTTTTCTTTCAATCTCAGGCTGCTGTATCTCCACTAAAAAAGAGGAAGAGAGAGAAGCACCTGTTACACAGAGCAGGCCAGCAAAAACCACAAGCTATATGTGAAATATATGAAATTGGTGAAAAACAGATGAATCTTTAGGACTTAAAGCGTAACTCTCGCCAAAATGCAACCTAGGGTCTTTTTGTGAATGTACCCGAGTCAAACTTTCGTTTAAAAAGCATATTTAGGATAGAAGCGTCACTTTTAAGATTCACCGTATTCTCGTTTTTCGGTCAAATGGCCTTTTGAATGGAAGTCCTAGGGGCACTTTTATATTTTTAAAAACACTAAGAAGGCTCGACACAACATGAAACTTTGCTCCAAGTATCACCAGGGGCTCTACACATGAACGCAAGCATTGACAACATTGTTTGTGTACACAGAGTTTACTAAAAAGAAAGGTTTTAACAACTCACGTTAGCAGTTGTTGTTGAACGGACTCCATAGGAGGAAATGTCATTCTTATATGAGGCTCCTTTTTCAACTACAAGGTCAATATTGTGTTTCACTAACGACAAAACTAATTATCCGTGCATTTATATGGAACTAAGCTTTAGGAGCTTTCCATCTTTACTCTCCTCCCTCGACTATTTTTGACTGGCTCGATAGACGGCGACCGGAAGAACAACAGCTACAGTGAGTTGCTCAAAACCTTTTTTAGTAAACTCTGTGTACACAAACAGTGTTGTCAATGCTTTCGTTAAGGTGTAGAGCCCCTGGTCATACTTCGAGCAAAGTTTCATGTTGTGTCGAGCCTTCTTAGTGTTTTAAAAATAGCTATTTTGAGGCTAGCATAAAAGTGCCCCTAGCACTCCCATTCAAAAGGCCATTTGACTGAAAAACGAGAATATGGTAAATCTTAAAACTGGCGCTTCCTTCCTAAATATGCTTTTAAAATGAAAGTTTGACTCGGGTACATTAACAAAAAGACCCTAGGTTGCATTTTGGCGAGAGTTGCGCTTTAAGATTGGGCAGCAAGGACTCAGAAACTGTGACTTGTTCTATAAGCTGTCTGCAAGTCAACTAATTTGGTGATTTGCAAGAAGACCATATACAATTCATTATTATGAAAAAAAGTATTTCATCTACTATATTTCAACATGCAGTTAAGACCTGCTTCACATTGAAATAGTGAATACTGAAATGCAGTTGAATAAATGGTTATATGTAACCTAGACATCTAAAAAAAGTCAAAACTTTACAGTCTAATGTAGCACAGTTTTAACCTTAATATCTAGAGGTCTTTTCGTGGGTAGACAGGTTTTCTTAAAAATAACGATCGCCATCCCCTAAACAAATCCCACAAACTTATTAAACCCCCACTAGGAGCAGTCTAATTGGCAGATATTGCATTTTGTTTCTGTAACATACTAAATCACTCAAGGAGGGTAAAGAAAAAGGCTAAATCCTTCAGAGCTCCGGTGGCGAGTCAAGTGCCTCATCAATCTTATCAAAACAGCAGCAGACATGGTGTCACTCCAGGTCTCGGACTTTGCATGTTAACAAACCTTTTTACTAAAGGAACAAATGAATATGCAAATAAGTTTTTAGCTGGAATCAAGACTGGCTGATTGGCAGTCTTCACGCTTGGGAAGGTTGAGATGAGAATTAGGCACTGTGGCGAGGAAAACTGCTCTGTTCAATTAGCCTTCATCTCCACCTGGTAGGTTTTGACATCACACTTAGTGTATATATAGTCCAATATACACATACAAGCCTTCAACCAGAATTAACACTTCTCCCTCAGGGCTGCAAACTAACCATTACTGCTGCCCTCAAGTCAATCAAGACCTTAAAACAAGCAACCTTACCCACTGATAAGGGAGAAAATCTAAATATTACATGCCGTTTTACAATCAAACAGACTTCCACGTTTTCCTGGATACAAATGTATAAATAGACTGCAGAAGGAGGCTGCACACACAGACACACACACAGACAGACACACAGACACACACGGTCATAGTGGGGTAAGGCTATCCCAGCATGCACTGGGCTGGGTGAGAGGTACAATAGGGTTATGCACTAGACAGGTCACCAGCCTGTCACAGGACTTTAGAATACTTACATCTAAGGGTAAATTTAGAGTTATTTTTTCTGGAAGTAAGAACTTCATCGGTCAACGCCAGCATCTAATGTAAAAGCTACATTAAAGTGTGTGTGTGTGTGTGTGTGTGTGTGTGTGTGTGTGTGTGTGTGTGTGTGTTAAAAATCCCTAAATTGAGTAAGGCCAGAATTTGGGGAAAAAAAGGATGTGTCATGCATGATGTGTTACAGTGCGCTCAGATGCAACAGGAATTGAAACACAGAGGACGCATGAATGCATTCAAAGTCAGCAGAAAGACTCACAAGAATGTGAAAAAAGCAGATTGACTCTAGGCAGCTAAAACTATGATGACGATGCAAACTGAAATTTCAAAAGCAGAGAAAAGTCTACCTACTATTATTGTAAAGAAACAGGGGCAAAAAAACAGACAGGCTGGTGGAAAAATGAGAGAAACAAACGTTTTGGACGACTAAGATGAGACTTCACTTTACTTTATTACTATTGTTTGCACTCGTACTGTTACTGTGTACTACACGCAAGCAAGCACGCACGCACGTACAGAACCAGCAAATATGCATGGGGATTTATATTTTGTTGACTGGTGAATTGGTTAATCTAAATAACTGCCTTAGCACATAACGTACATAACGCAACTTGATGAGTTAACCATTTTTTTTCACAAGCTTACCTCTTTACTGTTGACATTAAAAGCTATTTCCTTGCATGGACCTTGAACTTTTATGAATATAAGTATTGTGAAAATGTAGTATGTAGTATAATGTAGTATTGAGAAATGTGCAACCAAAGATAAACCAATTATTTACAAGATTCATAATTTACAAACAGATGAACGCTGCCTTTAAATTTCGGTGGGCATAGTTACAAAATATGAGCTTTAATAAAAAGCTACACATACAGCTTTTCTTTGGTCACATATGAACATGAATATTATGTATATAATGATGATCATCATTTCTATTTACCATCTAAACATCCTCAGCTGTCACTAATGAATGGGCAAACAGGCCACTTTTTTTTTTCTTTCAATGTGAATGAAGAGACATAGTGAGGCAGAGCTAAAGTCACTCTGCCTTCTGCTTATTACCGTCCTTTTCCTACTTCTCTCCTTTCAATGCACATCGAGCCAAATTAAATAGCCTGATGCCTTTTCACACATATGCTAATACTAAATAATCCTGCCAGTATCAGGGGCCGGGTAATTGGGTTGCCTCTTCTCTCGCCTCATTTGAGTCCATTTGCTGACAGGATTACAGGCCATTATCCCTCAGGATCCCTTAGGATCTCCTTAGGCCTTCAGATGACCAAAACACACAAACAAATGGTGTGTGTGTGTGTGTGTGTGTGTGTGTGTGTGTGTGTGTGTGTGTGTGTGTGTGTGTGTGTGTGTGTGTGTGTGTGTGTGTGTGTGTGTGTGTGTGTGTGTGTGTTGGGCTCTCTGCCTCCATACTGACTGTCATAGCACAGCTGTGTCATTTCAAGTTATCATCATCTTCTATCATTATTGCTTTCTCTGAGGATGCTTCAACATAAGTACAGCATACGCCCCAATCTGCAGCACAAATAGTCTGAGACTTCTGTTCTCCAAAGCCTCTCAAAGGCTGAGAAAGCTTTCCGGTGAATGGACGGTCTATCAGAGCAAAAGAGGAGGAGGAGGAGGTATGCATGTCTCTGAAAGGTAGGGACCGGACTGTTGATCACCAGAGGACATGACATCATCTTTAGGGAGTCAAAGCAAATACGGCTTTTCATGTCACAAATGCCTAATTAGGCAACTCTAATGCGATTAAAGGGTCAGTTCACCCAAAGAAAACATATAATTTCCCACTTCACTTTAGTGATGCAGATGGTAGTTGGGGCTACATTTATATCTGCTGCTGAGACGTCTGCAAATTATGCTCCAAAGACAAAACACCAAAGTGTAATCGTGTCGGGTAAAGTCTCGTTTTACTGCCATGGGTCTCTGGTCAGTGTGTCAATATGTGTAATATAGTGGATCTGCATGTACTCAGTATCAGCTCTGACCACATGGTGCGTCATAATCACCACCAGAACATTTGGAGGAACTGAGTAGCCTGTATGTAAAAATGCTATGAAATGACAATTTCATAAAGACTAATCCAGGGACATAAATGTGAAAAAAAATGTCCCTGTCTCTTTTACCTTTAATAACAAATATTTTCCAATAGGGACAGGCAATGTGAATAAAAGTCTTCAAATTGCTTGTTTTGTTAAGTCCATTCAATTTTATATCGCCCAATATCACAAATGTTTTTTTCTGTCTGATCAATTGTCTAAACCCCAAAGATTACAAAATCTTTTTAGCTCCATCATAGACCTTCTACATCATATCACTCTCCCACTGCTATGTGAACTCACCCTCTGGCTGGTTGTTGAGGATCATGTTCTTCAGAGTGTTGCAGTCCACAGTGGGTAGTCTGTTGTCCGTGTATGCAGACGGCCGGTAGTTGACGTCCGACCTGGACCGGTTGTGTCCCTTCTTGAAGGCTGAGTTGGTCGAGGAGTTGGCAGTGTTGTTTGTGCACTCCTTGGAATGGGCTGCCAGGTCGTTTGTGGAGCGCGCTCGGCTTCTCTTGCCGTGCCTTAAGCCCATCCCCAGCCCCAACACGCTGAAGTTGTCGGCCCAGGCCAGGCCTAGAGGCCCCACCTCTGGCTGCTCTCTGGCCAGCAGGCTCCACACGCCGCTGGAGCTCAGCTTCCCCAGCGCCGCACTGGACACCTCCTGCAGCTGCTTGGGTTTCCTGGAAGGCTGGAGGGTCCCTATTTGAGCTCGGCTCGGACCTTGGCCTTGTATCCCGTCTATGCAGTGGATAAAGTCCTCGGTGGCCTCAAGAGCCGGGCTGATATCACCCACCATGTCAAGCTGCTCAAGACCCTCCATGGCTGTGCCCGGTCCCCTGAGCTACAAGTCTCACAACTAGATGGTTTTCCAAAATGGACACAAAAACCAAGTTAGCAGCATCCACATGTCCAATGAAACAAACTGGCTTTCGGCTAGTCAAATGCAAGCTAAGAAAGGGGTAAGAAAGATCCAAGCAGTCTGCAGTCTTCACAAAATGCTGTCTGAAGCCAAGTCCTCCTCTCCTCCTCAAGACAGGGCCTTCATCCAGAGTTACAGTCTTCCTTTTCAGTGGTGTGCCTCGAGCTCTGGAAGGAAAGTCGACTACCTCTCTTGGGGTGAAAGCTTCTGCGGCTTAATGCCAGAGCTAAACAGGACTGGCAGTAGCCTAGGAGCCCCAAATTGAGCCAATTTGGGTGGCAAACTACATTACTTTGCCAGATACATACAGTTTGGGCAAGACAAAACAGTCAAATCCCCCTGCACAGACTAAGACGTTCAAGGGGCTGGTTATTTTGGCCCGTCAGGTGGCTGTGAAGTCATCAGATGGAGACTGCTTGCGGCTTCGCTGTAACAAACAGAAGATGGAAAGAGGAAGTGGTTAAGAGGAAGCATGCCGAACAAAAACAAAGAATGGTAGCACGGCTGAAAGTGAGAATACTGTGATTAAATTATACATAAAACCTGCTCTAAATAGAGGCTTTGCCAAGAGAAAAGTCACATAATTAAGCCTCTAGTTTAACAACTTTAATCATCAAACTACCGACCCCCCTACAGTATCTTCATTAGACTGAGGCCGACGCTTCACAGATTCCTTCTCAGCAAAAAGAAACGATCATCCTACCTCCCATGTCCTGATGAAATAATACTTGACTTCCTCCTCAGCTGCTTATCACTGGTCTGAGCGGGCAGAGAGGAAGCAGGCCTGGGTGGGGTTCTCATCCATCTGCCTGACCGCCTATCTCTTCTGATTCTCTCCACTCCTCTGTCTTTGTCTCTCTCTCTCTCTCTTTAAACCTCTTTCTTTTTCATGTGTGCTCTCTCGCCCTCATTGATTTTCTTCTCCTCCACAGCTCAGTCTGTTTTACTTTTCCCTACATATGAATTATTTAAAGTCCATTACATCACTGCAATTCAATTAGACGGGCCGGGCGATACATTGATTATTCACGATTTATTGATGATCATTTGTTGGGAGATACAAAGTAAGATATTATCGTAGATATCACTAACTTCAATGCTCTTTATAGATTAAATTTGGGCGTTTATTAATTTATATGCTATATACACACACGAGTAAGACCATTCAGTCCACTGATGCATAGCAGCAGGACTTTTAGTGCTGGTAAACAGTTCCAACATTACACTGAAATTGTTTCATTGTTTCAATTTTATTAGATAAACAAAAAAAATAAGTCCACTAATCCCTAGATGACATAGTTAGCAATGCAGTTTATTTATGGGAGTGTGTGTCAGGATAATAAAAGGGACCAAAACTCCATTAAATTTTAATAAATATTCTATCTATTCTATACTCATCTGAGTCACTTTTTATACATTACAAACCATAAGTGGCAAAAATACAGGTGTAGCAGCTTTGCTGAAATGTCCACTGTAGCACTGATCAGTAACGCCTACTAGTTTATATTCTATTTTTAATCAAATTAATTTTTAACAGCCGGTGTACTATTACACCAACATATTTACCATGATATCATCTGCCTGCAGATACAGCTCTGACCTAACCTGAGCATCATCATCATCATCATCAAGTTACTCATCGAGCTTCCCACTGAACCCATGTTGACTCACACATGCTGTCAAGCAAATACATGCAACAACAGCCAGAAAAGCACAGATTAGATGATGATGATGAAATGATGATTTTTGAAACTACGTCTTATGCATCATAAAGGAACTGTGGTCATCCCAAGGAAAGCAGATGAAGGAACAAAAATCAATGAATCAAGTACTGATTTGGTTCATTTTGTTATCCCAAGTTTCACTCTTATAGCTATTGCCTAGGGTTAGCATTGCATAGGTTACATCTAATTTGGCCTGAAAATCAGCCTGAACTGACATTTTGGATATACTTCATTATTTGAATATATTTTAACCACTAAGAAAATCTGAGCTGTTATAGCTGAACAGCTATTTGGGGGTCTGTAACAAGGCTACATCTGTTTGGGTTTTTGTGCAGGTTTATGTGCAACAAAATACATTTTTATTTTATGTGAGAGCTATACAGTATTTTCTTCAAACTAAAATGATTTCTACTTTTAGGTAGGCCAGAAATATAATCCACATGAAAGGAAAAAACAGGTTTCCGGTTGCCCTACGTTTTCCACAACAAATATTTGATCACCTTTTCAGCTATCCTGAACTCATATTCAAGCTGTATTTACCATTTACAATTGTATCAGTTCTGCCTTTTAAGCTCATAATGGTAATGGTTATATGGTTTACAGCTTAATTAAAATGTATAATTAAGTCTTACTCACAGGCTGCTGAACACCTTATTGCCATCCACTCACACACACATTAGTACTCACACATCACCCCATTTGTATTGCTAGTTCATACACATGTGTATATGTATTTCTATTGTATATGTTGCTTTATATTTTCACTATGCTGTATACATGTTCACACTCAAATCAAGTCAACAATATGTTTTGATATTTTGTTTGGTGTTAAGAGCAATTATTCTTCATTCAGCTGTAATTTTTAAAGCTGGAATGACAACACCTCAAAATGTAATTTAAACTTTTAAAATAGAAAGTAGTAAGCTTACATTAAGACTTTGAACCTAACACTGTTCCTCAGCGCTGCGGCTGGCTTATCTAAGAATCAGCTTCCGTGTACACATACAAAAAATTTGACTCTGGTGTAAAATTGCTCTCAATGTACTTACACACAGAAAAATGTACAGGAAGATAGACAAACATACAGCTAAAAACAAGGAAAACTAAATAAACATAGAACTATTATGTACATACAAGCAGGTGTGAAAAATGTGTGTTAATATAAATGTATACTATATAAAAAGCAACAATGACCAACAAAATACAATGTCTTTAAACAAGTCAAGTGTTTCGGTTATTTGTAAACAATACAAATAGTACAAAGAAATACATATTAAATGGATATATAGATATACATATAAATATATTTATACATGAAATGGGTGATTAGAGTAAAGTAACGTTACACGATGATGATACTTGAGTTTAATATGGCTAAGAGCAACCAGAAATGAAAAACAACAGGGTTCAAGGCTCAGCGCTGTTGTTTGTTTGTCTCTGTTCCTGTATCAATAAACACACAGTCAGCATCTCAGCAGTAAACACTGACAGAGGTGAAGCCACGGTCAGTCTTTCTGATAGCTACATTCACTTGCTACGTAAGCTACCTCGTTAATTTGCCCTGTTTATCACGACACACATAATGTATATATATCGGCATAAATAAAATATTTTAACTAGTCTGAAAGATGACTGAATAAGGCCTGTTTTTATCCCCAGCTAATGTGATGTGAGCCGGGGGCTAGTTAGCTAGCAGCTAACGCTAGCCTCTCTCTCCATCCTTGATCAATGTCACTTTAATACAAGATAAAACTGTTCGCTCACTCACGTCTTAGCCATCATGTGTCAGTGGATCTGTATTGGTATTGTGGTGAAACTGGTGCCGTTAACAAGCAGTAAAACACAAATCGAGACTCACCTTACTGTGTTTATGTCATTTTGACAGTCCGTCAGCGATAAAGTCCCCTGAAAGCAACTGAAGCTACAAGATAAAGGTTCCGTGAATTGGACATAACTGGTACATTTTTAGAAGTAGGGTACTTATGAGCCAATAAAGATATAAAGAATATTTTATAATAATTAAATGCATATGGATAAATACAAAAAAGAACAGTATATAGTGAAATAATTCTTTAAATTTTTAAAACTCAACTCATGACAATCTGTTATATTTTTATTTATGCAAGAATCACATTTCCATGTTTCTTTCCCTTTTTTATATTTTCCCCTGAACATACCTTCCTCAGAATAAGGGAAGTAAAACAAAATAAATAAACAAGTGAAACTAATTTCTTTTTAAAGATATCATGAAAATAATTGTTAAGGCACTCTTTAAGGCACACATCACAAGCTACTAGAGTTTGGCATTATTACATAGCAATTCTTTAAATTTAAAAACCCTTTGACATCATTTATAATAGGCCTATGCTAAGCCATTTCTGTGTTTTTTTTTGTTTTTTTTTGTTTGTGGGGAGTTCTCTTTAATTTCAATTTAGTTATAATGACCCAAAGATGGCACAGGGATCAAAAAGATTTTACTGAATCTTATGATCTTTTTACATTTTCCCAACACCTATTCTCTGTCTCTTACCAATGTGTTCTGTAATAAGGCAATCATGTTGTACACAGGGCATTTCTATTATTTTCATTATCATTAAATGGGATAAAAATCCCCAAAAGGCATGATCAATACCAAGGCTGATAGCAGGAGGTGGTGCATTTATTTAGTCTCACAAAGAAAGGTTGTGACACACGTCTTTACAGACGAATCTGACCAAGATGGGAAGAGGACCGGAGAGTGGAGGACAAAGCAGAGGTGGGGATAGTTTTCCCCTAATGGGCTGCTTAAAGGTGCCCCAAAGCCCAACGTGTCAGTATAGAGAAACATCATTCAAGAGGGACACAAGAATTCTCCTCCAACTTGTGTTCCAACAAGG
Source organism: Sander lucioperca (assembly GCF_008315115.2). Classification (NCBI taxonomy): domain Eukaryota; kingdom Metazoa; phylum Chordata; class Actinopteri; order Perciformes; family Percidae; genus Sander; species Sander lucioperca. The sequence goes on along the minus strand of NC_050180.1, from coordinate 36,840,175 downwards.
GCTGAATCAATAAATGTCGACAATAAAGGACTTTTTTTTCATTAATAACACATATTTGTGAATCAATATTGTCAACCTCCAATATCATAGACATGCCGTTTCATTGAACAGATCTGTATGAGATATGTATCTGTTTGCAGGTAGAATTAACCCTTTCCTCTGGCTTTAAGAAAAGCTTAACTAAATAGGGATATGTATGTGTGTGCTGGTTAATTTGATTATTTCAAACTTTAGCACAAATTACTGATTATAAGTAGCTTCAATCCAAGAAATATTTTAATTTGATAAAGGTCTCCTCCTCCTCCTCCTCCTCCTCCTCCTCCTCCTCTCTCTGAATGCTCTTTGTCTGAATTTGTTTCAAAAGTTCTCCCCAGTGAAGGAGAGGAGGACCAGGCCACCCTAATGGGCTCTACCAAGTACTCTATGCAGCATTGTTGTAGGATAATAGTACTGCATGTCTCAGATTTAAAAAGAAAATGGTAATTTCTTCTGATTTTTCTTTTCTTTTTTCAGAATTTAATAATTCTGGAAACATGTTCAGCAAAAGCAAATAAATGAAGATGGGAACATCTTATTCCAGTATTTGACATTCATTCTATTCAACACATTATTTCTTCATGGACAAATAATGTTCTGCTTCCAGTGAGCCCAGAAAACATTTTTGTTGATGAAAGAACATTTTATTATATTTTGGCTTTTTTTACTTTCCATTCAGTGACAATTTTACATAAGAAAAGGCATGACTGGATGTCCAGGTATTGGTGGTTATGACTGAGCTGTGTCTGAGCTTTAGAAATCCTTTTAGGCTAAGTGCCTGTGCCTGAATATAGGGATTAATGCAAGAAATAAGCATCAACGTTAGGAATAAGACCATCTCTGTCCATGAAGCTCCATCATTTTCCATCTAACAGCAATCTCACATCCCCCTTTCCTTGATTCATGCACTCAGGTCTCTTTCTGTCATGTCAGTCTTGCGTTTTCCTTCTTTATTTTGATCATACCATCTTCTAGTGATGACTAAATTATGATTAGATTTAAGGATGTGCAGTGCTTTCATCTGTCTAGTGCATTGTTTAATACTGCCCCCTGTAACCCCTCTCGAACCGCCACCCTGACCCCCCAAACACACACAACACAATAGCCATCTACCTCGACTCACTCACCCTCTATTGAAGAGCAGAGTGGCTGCTTGGTTGCCATGGAAACACTGCACTTGTATGTGTGTGTTTTAGTAAATGTTTCTCCCTCGCTGAGATTAAGTTGTAAATGCATGCACACAAACAAAAGCACAGGTTTATTTTTAATATGCAAATAATCTGCAACCTGTGTACAGCTGCATTATAAATCTTTATATAAACAGAGGTTTAACATGGTCAATATTTAAATCACTTTGACACAACTGGGTGTTGTGCTATAGATACTTTTTATGAGAAAGAGAGCTGCTTTTATAACTGCTTAAAGGATTTGTTTCCTCTAAGCATTCCTTCCGTTAATAGGCCTACTGGCCACTAAAAGATCCCTTCTTAATGCACTTCCAATGGGGAAGAAAATCTACAATTCTGTGAAAAAGTAGGCTATACATTCCAAAGTTCATCTGAAGTTAATATGAGCCTTCAGCGGTCAGAGTTAGACAAATTAAGTGGATACCTTCCAAAGTTAAAGTCTTTTATCATAAAACTCCCTCTTTATGTTTCCATGTTGCACTGCAGTAGAGGGATAGTAACATAATGAGGACATTTTGTGGAACTGAACCTCCACGTTAGCTTCAGACAAACTTTGAAATACATTTTTGCACACAATGCCGCTCGACCGCTGACAGTTCAATTTGAGATTTGAGTGTGTTTTGCTAGTAGCAGCTAATGTAGCCGCGAACAGCTAGCTTCAAGTAGACACGCTGAGTCGCCTTGGGCCAGGACTTGGGCCATTTATTTCTTTTATAGACCAGGCTCGGGTCGGCCTCGGGCACATTTAACATGAGCATGATTGTCGGTGCCACTGGTAGTTATGTTTGAGGCCTATAATAAATACATTTCTAGCTCCACACCCACATATTTTTCCATTTTCGAACTTGTCATCTTCAGCCCCAACCGATGCTGACTCAAGAGACATCACTGTATGTAGTATATCATACTTCACACAGCTCCCTCTGGAGCTACAAAAGGCTTTATATGACTTTTTATTTATTTATTTATTTTTTTAAATATGCAGTAGTACTCCCCAACACCTGTAAACAGACTTTGATGTGTAACATCGGTGGAGTTCCTCTTTAAGATGCAGTGCATTGAGCGCCTTCGGCTATTGTGCAATTAAGACGGAATGACCAACTGGAATTTCAGGTGTACAAAAGACATTCAAACAGAGCTGTAAACTTTCAGACTGCCACAACAGGTAAGTGAAGGGACAAAGGATAACATGCCAATGCATTTACAATAAACCCAGGCTATTCCGCTTATGACAGTCTGACAATGGAGAAAGCACTGCAATTAAACAAAGATCAACCTTTAGATTGATAGAATGTTAAGCCTGTAAACTAACCTGAACAGGACCAGGTTACTTTAGACTAGAGGAATAACTTTTCATGGTGACTTATCTCAGATTTATTTAAACCTGCTTTAAGGAACTGAGTTTTCTGCACACAAAAAATGGTCAGTAAGTGTGAAGAATCTTTCTTCATGAAATGTTTGAAATGTTGTTTAAATGTTTCAGTGTGGATGTGAGCTTTTAGAAAATCATCTGAAAACACATTTGGGAAGAAATGAAAACAGCAAATTCAGTATGTACATGTGTGTGTATTTCATTGTTGAACAGCATAATACCAATCTGCGTGTGTGTTATCCCTGGCACCACACATCTCATTCACACCTAATGATCGGAGCCTCTCACTGGCAGCCATCTCTCCTCCCAGACCAAATCCAATTACCAGGGACAATAGAAACCAGCTCCAGGCTCAAGGCTCCATCAGCTCCTGTGTGCTGCTGCTCCCTGCTCCGAGACTCCTGCTAGACCCCTAATCATGTTTGAGGGTCCACAAGGGACACAGAGTACACCTGTAGACACACACACACACACACACACACACACACACACACAGTACAAAGAGAAGCACAAATACAAACACATGTCAAGCATAGATAAAGCACACAAACATGTACTGTACAAGTGCAACATCCAACAAAAGACGCAAGCATATATGAAGAACATATAACTGAAATACAGATGTAACTGATGCAACAAGAAAATACAAATAAAGCATTATAAAGTGACACAAGTAAATATAAACAAATAAAACAACCATGCAAATACAAATAAAAGCAGATAAAACAACACAAGCACAAATGCAAACACAAATATGCACAAACACACATGACACTGAATATATAGTTAACTAATTTGCAGTACAACACACACAATTCAATATTTATCAATAGGCCCTACATATGTTCTGTGCAAAACACACACACACACACACACACACACACACACACAGTTTGTTTCACTATCTTTGTGGGGACCCATCACTGACATAATGCATTCCCTAGCCCCTTACCCTAACCTTAATCATCACAACTAAATGCCTAACCTTAACCCTTACCCTCACCCTAACCATAACCTAATTCTAACCCTAATCCTAAAACCAAGTCTTAACCCTCAAACAGCCCTTTAAACTTGTGGGGTCCAGCATTTTGGCCCCACAAAGCTGTCCGGACCCCAGAAGTATACTGTATTCCCGGTTTTTGGACCCCACGAATATAGTATAAATATATAACACACACACACACACACACACACACACACACACACACACACACACACACACACACACACACACACACACACACACACACACACACACACACACACACACACACACACACACACACACACTTTACAGCACCACATGGTTCACTTGTCAACGGCTCCACCTAGTGGCACAAACATGAAACAATAATGGTTTGCTCAAAATGAACTAGAATAAATGCAGAAATCCTCCTAAGACACGGTTTAAAAATCACATTGAATATCATAAAGTTGAGCAGCTGACAGAACCATCTCACCTCAAGGTCTATTTAGTAGCTGCTCAGGAGCTTTCAGCATAGTTAGCTTTGAAGCTTTGTGCTAACATGGACAAAGTCCTCTTTAAGATCACAAAGGGTTCAACAAATGGCAAGTGGTGTCGTTTTTACTCAATTATCTTATATCTCAACTTGAGAAACACTTTTCCCCCCTGAAAAGACTGATGAAAGAAAGTCTCAATGAGATTACACTGAGTTTCAAAAACTCCAAACGATGCTGATACATAGGAAGTTGGAATAAGGGCAGAGAGAGAGGTAAATGTAGGAAAGAAGGTGCAGTTTTATAGGTTAAGATGGTGACATACAGGACTACTGTATAAATGATGAAAAAGACAGCGTCAGATAGGCCTAAATGCGAGACTTGTAGCCTAACTGCAAGGAAACTGTAAAAGGGGGAAAGGAGAAAAACAAGTAGGTTAAAAGGATTTCATTAAAATGAAACAGTAATATCAAGAATATAACTTCTTTATAAAGTTTTTGTTTTTTATTAATGTTGGTTACACACTCCAGTACAGTAGGTGGCGGCATGCACCATAAACGTTAATGAACATTCACACTCGAACATTCGTCGCTGAGGCAACATGGCGAACGCCGGCAGAGTGACCGTTGACGGAGGAGACATGATGCGATATGCTGAATATACTCCTAAAGCAAACGTTAGGAGCGGCGCAGATATAGACAGACGGCTGGTAAGTAGCCATTTTCACACTGAAGACCTTGGTGAAGTTAATTAAACTAAACCAGGCTGTGTTTTACCTGCTAACGTGTGCGTTGCGTAACCTCAATGACCGCTAACGGCACGTACCTGCTGTCAGGTGGATGAACTAACAAGCTAAAGTAAACACTGGGTAACTTATTTTACCCTATTCAGTGTGCATTTTACCTCTGTCCAGTGGTTTGGTATACGTTATCTTGTAGAACAACATGGTACACACACACATACAACGCACTCTTAACGACATTTTTTTTTTTTAATCTAGCTAGCTAAGTATACAATGTATTACTGCATTGGAACTCACCTATTGACGTACTCATTCAAATGTACTCAATTTTACTGGAGCAATTATTGTCCTTTCCGCAGACTAATCACATACAAATCGCTGGCAAACAGATATCAAAAAGCCAAGTTTTTTCAGTGGAGACTGGCTTGCTGCTCTTTCCACTTCTCTACTCTTCAAGTACCTGTGTGATGTATGACTCGTCTGGTCACTACTCGATGTTTTATTTTTGCGACAGGGAGGGACGCTGATTGCAGTCGGTCTCGGTGTGGCTGCTGCAGGTTTTGCAGGTAAAACAAAGTTTGATACAAGATCAGTAATTTCCTAAGATAATAGTATCTGGATGTGCATGTGCAGTATACTTTTTTCAGGTTTTTGTTTACTATCACTCATATTTTTTTTTTTTACACATTTCTGCTTTGCTATTTGTTGATCCCTTCTCATTTAAAAATGTGTTTGGTCTGAAACTGTTTCATGCATGTGTTTGATCAACAGGCCGCTATGCATTCCAGCTGTGGAAGCCTCTTGGACAAGTTTTCTCTGAAACTTTCAAAAAAATGCCCACATCCGTGAGTAATTTTTTAACCTCCAGTACATCTGCAGTGATGTCCATATCCATAGTCTTATTCTGCTAAATTGTGCAGCTTGTGCTATTTTTGTGTGGAAGGTTGTTAGGTTCAAACTAAAGCTGACTTAGAACCACTGCATACAGCCAGCTTTCTGACAGCTCGTCTGCAACTCTCATTCATCATTAGTGTTTTGTCTTTAATGCTGTGTTGTGTTTTTTGTACATGTTGTAGCTGGTGCAAAAAACAATAGAGAAAACAATTACATTGTTTCACATTCTCTGATTATGGGGAAAATACAAAAAAACCCACTAACAAATAAAACGAAGCCCGTCCTTGAGTTTTTGGGATGTTAGATTCAGATTATTGAGAATCAAAGCTCTAATCCTTTTGTCACCACAGGCTTTCTCAGCATATTACAAAGGAGGTTTTGAGCAGAAGATGTCCAAACGAGAGGCCAGCCTCATTCTTGGCATCAGGTAATAGGATGTGTCGTAGTTAGTTAATATTTCTTAAATGTTATCTGTTAAGTACAGTCCTTCAGTGTGTATCTCTCTTACTGCTCAGAGAAAGGGGAAGATTGCTCATATGGATGTTATTTGTTTTATGTCCAGTCCAGCCAGCACTAAGGCTAAGGTACGTGATGCCCATCGGAGGATCATGGTCCTGAACCATCCAGATAAAGGTAAGCTTAAACTCTGACCCTCACAGTGACAATGTCAGATGTCTGTAAGACTGCAAGTCGAAAAATGAATTTGAATTTTTGTGTTATGTGTAAATGTCAAAATCACTTAAAATCAAGTTGGTAAAACGTGTATTAATGTTAGTATACAATATCACAGATGAAAGTTGTCTATGTTAGCAGTCTTAATTCACTACATTCACATAAACTGTGACATGTACACATTAATGGTCTCACATTCTGCCCTGTCTGTGCTGGAACTCATTATTAAAGTTGATTTTCATCTGATGGCAACAATTCCAAACTGTACAGGATAGCCTTTGGGGGCTTTATATATACAGTACATAAGAAATGGAAGGCTTGTATCATGTGGACACACCATAGCTTTAATACCCATAGTGAAATGTGCCAAAAGTTGGGTGAGCATTCCTGTGGGACCCAGCATTAATGTTAAATTATGTTTTAAAAGCTTGTGGATGGTTGAGTGTTAAAGGAGTGATCACAGAACCACACTTGTTTGTGCAGGTGGGTCACCGTATCTCGCAGCGAAGATCAACGAGGCCAAAGACTTTTTGGATAAGGAGATCCGGCAATGACCTGCACAGTTAACAAACACTTTAAAAAACCTCCATCATGTGCATGATCTCAGCTCTGTAGTGCTGCTCCATCGACAAAACCAACATCAAGGCATCCACTCCGGCTCCTGGAAGCAAAAAAATATACTTTCATGACATTTACCTTCATAACACTTACTTACAGATGTATGTCAACCAAGAGTGAAAGATTTTGCCTTAAAATGACTGGACTTATCATTTTGAAAATGAGTTTAGGTTTTTCATAGATGGCATGGGTGTGTAAGAAGTTGCCTTCTAGTGGTAGCTGTTCTTCAACAAGAAATAGCTTGTATAAAGTTTTATTATGTACAAATGGAGGTATATCAAGGTATTATGTAATCATGTAATCTATTTAATGAACAAGGGAATAATACATTAAAATATGTCCGTGTTTAAACAGTTAGTGGAAGTGGTAAAAAACCTTTTTAAATAAACTTCATTTGAAAACATACAGTAGTTGTGTGTTTATTAGAATGAGCGACTGTGGTTGATTGTGCTGCAGCCAAATAAAAAAAACCCCACCTTAGACAGCAACTTCAAAACGCTTCTTTATTTAGAGGATGATGTCATACTGATGTCATGTGTATATATTATTGGAATAAGAGGACAGGAAGCAAGACACAGTATTTAGCCGATACACTTACAGCAGCACGTATTGGTCAAAAATACCAACCCATTATAGCAAGGTTTGCTTGAAAAAAGTAAATTAAGTAGAAAAAGGAATTTGTTCTATTCTGATGTGGCAAATGACCACCAGTGCTCCCAGTCTGTACACTGAACTGATTTCCATCATGAAGGCAGAGGGTTTATTTAGAGCAGCGAAGTGGTCTGAGCCTCTGGATCTTTGAAAGATGTTAAGCATCAATGTTAGAACGGTGTTGACTACAAGTCCCGAAACTATTTTGCCAAGAAACATCCAATGAGTCGAACTGAAATTGTTATTTTTTGCTACAAATCAATTTATCTCTACTAGTTCTGTGTTTCCACTTGAGTATTTTTTTGGGTCAAATCTGTAATTGCCAAGATAGAGAACCCGGTAGAAAATAATATGTGCAATGAATTACATATTACATAGTTTGCATTTTGTGTTTTCCGAGGCCATTTCCTTAAGTCATCCTCATCCCTCAGTAGTAGAAGGCAGAGGTATGATCACATCACCATGTTTACTTTATAAGGTGGATATCTTACACAGAAATTTAGAATTTAACTTTAAGTTCAACTTTAAAGGAAGACTGAATGTGGGAATTTCCCCAGATGACTTGCAAAAAGGATTTCACAAATTATGTAAATCTTTTACTTAATGCTGATAGGATGTTTCTTGTTTCGCGATGCTCTTTGGGACTTGTAGTTGACTTCTCTCCTCTATACTGAGGCTTGGTGATGCAACCAGGAGAGTTTTATGTCCATCCCAGAGTTGAAAAGCGCCAACAGTCTATGGGAGAAATGTAGAGGACTGTTGATGCAGAAATACTATCAGGTCGCGGCACACCTGATATACAGTAAGCTCCGCCCTTCCTGTACAGGCCATGAAGTTCATCTTCTGTTAGGAGGGAAATAAAAGAAGGCGAGGAAGCAAGAAAGGCAAGAAGTCGGAGGAGGCACAGACAAAAACCTTGGTCACCGTGTTAGCACCATGGAAGCTCCACCCACTTAGGTAAACAAGAGGCATGCAGGGAAAGAGGATGTGGAGTTAACTGTACATTATAAGTATTCTTATCCAAACTTATTATTTTACAGTTGATCTTAAACAGAGCATCCAGAGATATGAATATTATTTAATACCAGTATTTTACATTATGAAATCGTCTGGATCACTTAACGGCAGCAAAACAGTTAGAGAGCGCTGTTGTTCCAGAGCAGACAGTCGTTCTCACAGTTCCTACTGAACGGAGTGAAGGAATCACATTTAACATTTGTATCCTCTTTTAAAGAAGGGTAAGCTGTGAGGCTGGTGGAAGAAGTAGTCTTAATGTAAAAAAAAAAATCACCAGCACAGCAGTAAGACCTACTGCTGCAGGCTGCTGCAGGGAGACAGAAGCAACCACTTGGAGGTTTCGGTAAAAATGAATCCGCAGCCCTTCGTTAACGATACTTCAGTAATGCTGCTTAGTTTAACGTAATCAGCGAGCCATTAGCAGTCCTGCGTCGCCCTCTCCAAGTCTTCATCCTGCTGCCCCACCTCCTCTTCCTCCTCATCTTGCTCCTCTTTCTCGCTCAGTTCCTCTCCTATTACATCCAGCCGTGCCTCCTGCCCTGTTCGCTCCTCCTCCTCCTCCTCCTCCTCCTCCTCCTCCTCCTCCTCGTCATTATGAAGCCTCATCTCCTGCAGCTGCAGCCGTCGCTCCTCCACCAGCAGGAGGCGCTCCCTGACGCCCTCCGCTGCCGCTGCTGTGTCACTCGGACTCCCAAAGTACTGCTCGGTCCTGAAACAACAACAATTCCTGTTAGGAGTGTGTATTATATGAAGCATGTGTCAAATTATGGGGACTCACCTTACATGTGGGAATAAAAAGCTAGGATTTGTTTTAAATGTTAGGGTTAAAAGCAGCTATAATCAATATTTTGGTTGTTATTGTTTCCCTCAGCTCTACAGAGGATTACAGCGTGCATGTGTGTGTGTGTGTGTGTGTGTGTGTGTGTGTGTGTGTGTGTGTGTGTGTGTGTGTGTGTGTGTACCCATCAGGGAAGATAACAGGCATGGTCAGCCTGTCCAGCAGAGTTTTCCCTGAAGAGTCGACTTCATCCAGAGACTCTGGATCCACACGTTCCTGCTGTAACACCTGAAACACAGTAACAAACAACACATGTAATGAATGCAAATTTATACTTTCAATCTCCATGTGGCTGCAATAGTGCGCCATGGTCCGTGTGAAGTAGATCTTATCAGCTGCTTCTACTGTACATGCCTGCCAACAATGCCCTAACTGCACACGCCATTTTTTTTTACTGCTGCTGCAACACCTGACACATAATAAGACTGTCAGGTCTCTCTCCTAGCCTGTCTCACCCTCTCGGCTGCGGTGTGGAAGTTCAGAGCCAGCTCCAGTCTCTGTTGTCTCTCCTCAGCGCTGACGCTGAACTGTTTCCAGACTCGGTTGAGTCGTGGCAGAGTGTCTCCGGACGAGCGCGTGGTACAGCGCAGAGACTGACAGAGGACAACGGTCGCCTGCAGCAGCTGACGGCCATAATCATAGGTGCTCTGAAGGAAGAGAAGGGAAGACAGAGACAAACAGTCGTCTTGCTATTGTTTTCAGAATTATTTTTTGTCCTTTTTCATCTCTTAAAGTTGAAAGTTTTTAGCAATGCTAGCTGCATGACTATAAGTAGTCTGGAAGTGTCTCACCTGAGCGACGTCCACAAACTTTCTGTGTTTGTCCAACATGGTCCTGGTCTCCTGAGAGTCGTCACCCAGCCTGACATGAGTCTTCAAAAGGGCGTCCAACAGCTCGCCAAGCCACTCTACTGCCTGAACACGAACACACACAATTATCTCATCAATACAGGAAGCATTGATGTGACAATCATTTATGTAGGTTTGTGTGTTGTTGTGTGTCCTACCTGTAAAGCGTCTTCTTCACATTTGAACAGTTGGACCATCTGTAGCATCTTCAGCCTCCTCACGTCCACCATGTCCTCACACCTGCAACACACACACAATTTTTTTTTTTTAAACTCATAAGAGTCATGGGAGCTGTAGGTGTGGAATGCTAGCAAAATACATGGGAGTCTCAAGGTGCTAAATCCGATCATAGTTCAGTAGTAGATGCACTTTTTATCTTAGACCTCAATATCATGTTTCCAGCTTTTCAGAAAGAATTAAAGAAACCCCATGTGGCTTCCTGCTGTGAAAACAAGAAGAAGAAGACAGTTACCTCTGCTTGCGGAGCTGCATCTCCTCCATCACAGCCTGGATGTGCTGAACATTGTCCTGCTGTTCTCCAGGTGGACTCTCCGTTTCCTCCAGAGGCCATGATGGCTGGGTGCACATCTGCTCCATTAACAGCGCCCCCTTCTGACGCAGAGAAGCAAGACCTGCCTCTGCATGGATAGATGTAGATGTATATACTTAACACCACAACAAAAAGTTTTATATATATCCAATAAAGCTGACTCTGATTATTAACAAGCTTTATCATTCAGAGCACGAACCGACAGTCTGCAGCTTCTCCTCCAACAGTTTGAGGTTTTGTTGAATCGAAGCTCCGTCAGCTGGAGCTACGTCAGCACAGAGCATGCCCAGTAAACCGTCCAACAGCTGGGACAACTGCAGAGACAAACACGGAGCTTTGATTGCTCAGAATAAATCACATACATTTTTATTTTCTTGCCACTTTCCCACATGCAGCTGTAATGTTCGGGTTTTAGTTTGTGAACAAATCAACAGTTGATCCATTACTTTACCTCCTGAAGAACTGCTAAAAGACCAAGAAATTGTGTTGTGTATGATATAATCTTTTTTCTTTTGATGGGCAAAGGCTAGCAGTTTCCCCCTGCCCACAGTATTTGTGCTAAGCTAGGCTAAACACATCCTGGACCTATCTCTGTACTGGACACACAAATATTAACTTTTTTTTTTTTTAACACAGGGCTGTTTCCAGTATGAACACCCAGTACAAATGACAGCTGATACAGAGAGTGAAAGTGTGTGTGTGTGTGTGTGTGTGTGTGTGTGTGTGTGTGTGTGTGTGTGTGTGTGTGTGTGTGTGTCTGTGTTACCTCCTGTGTGGTGCTGTGGAAGCCCTGCGCCGCCTGCAGGACATTCTGTCGGCCCTCCAGCTGAGCTGCCTGTTGGTAGCAGACATCACTCAATTGCTGCTGCAGCGCCTTTAGCTCCACCACCTCTTCCTCCTCCCCGGCACTGAGCAAGGCAGCGATCTGCTGGTTCAACTCCACATACACCGCAAACCACTCCTGTACAAACACACAGGCAAAATCAGTCCACACGACAGTCCTGCATAGTGTTCTGTTTTTCTTGAAACCTTTTTTGAGAGGGGTTGATTTAACTTTTAGTTTTGTGGTGATGTTGAATTGTATGGCAATACACTGAAGAGTTTCTAGTCTACTCTGACTGATCGGTAATAAATCATTAAATAAACCATGAAAAGCATTTTTTTAAGAGAAAAAGTTTGATATGTTGGCAAATATGTTAATTGGCTTTCTTGCTAAGAAGATTGATACCACTCTCATATTTGCACATCAAATATTAAGCTGGAGTCAGGACACAGTTAGCTTGGCTTAGCTTAGCATAAAGACTAGAAATGGGGCGAAACAGCAGTAATTATCACGCTATATCTTGTTTGTTTAATCCAAGTCTTGATATCCAGGGTGTCACTTCTCCTGTCATGTTGAGTTAAGGGTTGTTATTTCTGTAAATCGGCTTACAACAAGAGAGATGACTCAAACCACAACATGAAAGCATCATATGAAATGCATTAAGAGTGAATTTGTTTCTGTGATCTTTCTGACCTTTTCACCGTCCATCTGCAAACAGCAGAGTGAAAGCATCAAAAGACAAACTCAACTCAGATCTGTATTTGACCCCAAATCTGATTCATCAGTTTGTGCTCGTCACATGTTGACTGTGTGTGTGTGTGTGTGTGTGTGTGTGTGTGTGTGTGTGTGTGTGTGTGTGTGTGTGTGTGTGTGTGTGTGTGTGTGTGTGTGTGTTTTCAATGTGTTGCATTACACTGTGCTGGCTCTCGATCTCCTCATGTTTCTGCTGCAGGGCCTGAGCGGCTCGCATTGAGTCTCCGATCGCCTGCTGAGTCTTCAACAGCTCTGAACCTGGACCCTGCAGCCAGGTGACCACCTGAGATAAAGAGAGAGAGAGAAAAAACACAAAACACATACTTAGTGATCTCCTATAGAGGGAGAAAGTGGGAACAGATGTTCCCATTCATTTTCTTCACAAACTCATAGTTGGAGCACTTGCACGGTTTGGACTGACATGAAACGCTTTCGGTTGAATCATCAGTGCAAAAGACTAATTGTGTTAGCAACTGTGTTAGACATTATCTGGCTTTTATCTCATAAAAAGCTAAGCCTGTGCACATACAAATGTAAGATGAGAAGTTAACTATGACTCCCAAGGTGCATTTCAATAAAAAAACATTTCATTTAAACACAGTGAGCCACCGTGCACGAAACCAGGACCCTGAAAATGAAACAGCTAAATTAAATTCATTCAGTCATCACTCATTTTATTATTTATTTATACTTGTGCTTTTCCTACTGTGACATGTCAAAATGTGAAAAATGGCTATTTGGAGACACAAGTCTTAGAGCTGCAGTGCAGCAGAACGACCAGCAGGAGGTTCTCAGGCTCTGCTGGTCTTTCTGTGATCAACATGATATCACATATAGAATTTTCTTTGATTGTCACTGTCCAAAAATATTTTTCTCATATAAATAGTTTTTATTAAAATCACTTTTACTTTTCTATCCACTTACAGTAAAGCCAACGGAAATAGAAAAAGGGAAATTGAAAATTGATATCCAACAGCTGAAGCATACAGTATGATGGGTGGGAATATATAGACCTTATCACAGTATAACTGAATTTATGAATTGGCTTTGCTCTTTTATTAAGTTTGAAGAGACAAAAAAAAAAATAAAAAACAAATATCTATATATATATCTATATCTATATATATATCTATATATATATATATATATATATATATATATATATATATATATATATATATATATATATATATATATATTATACACACACACACACACACACACACACACACACACACACACAAAAAGAATGGTAAAAATTGAAGCAGAGGCAGTCAAGCTCCAAAAAACGCTGAATCCTACATTTCCCAAAATGCAACTTTTCGATCTCTGCCTTGTAAATGCCCACATCTTTCAAACTCAACGTCCCAAGTTAGTAGCAACGGTGGACTGTTCAAAATGTGAAGACTCAAAATCATTTACTCATTTTATCTATTTATCTAATAAAAAGTATTTGTATTTTCCACAATATTTACAATGTAAATTACAGATTTGTGGAAACTGAGTTTGCCTTGTTTGGTAGTGACCTCATGTTTTGTTGACATTTACATTGTTTAAAAAAAAACCAAATCCGTTAAAAAGGCTGTCTGTGTGTTTGTCTATTACAAAATAAAGTTATGAGTGGAAGTTTAAATGTTTCCTAAAGTACTATGCAGTGCAGTAACATCTGGAACGTTTTATCCAGATGTGTGTGTCAGTATCATGACTCAATTGTATTTATCAGGTCAGTGACGCCTTAAAGAACTAACACACACACACACACACACACACACACACACACACACACACACACACACACAGTTCAATCCAGAACTAGGCCATCCCCCTCCCCTACCACAAATCCTCCAGACTAGCGACCGACATGTTGCGGTTCCCATGGCAACCCCAGGCTCATCTCCAAGACAGTGGTGTTGCCCATCAGCCCCTGCGGCTGCAGGAGCCCCAGTAACAACAGAAGAGTCTACTTCTACTGAAGTGCTGCTCACTGACACGGTTTTTGAGGGTCAAAGGTCAAAGACTTCATGATAAAAGAATCTGGGCGAGAGACTTTTAAAGACTGAGGAGGCTAATACTGTAGCAGGACAATGTGATGTGGATGGATATATTTAAACATTCCTACTCTGTTCAGGAACATGAACTGCAGTTTAAAAAGTGTATTATTATATATTATTGTATATTATTAGCAGTGAACAATATTAAAAGGAATAGTTTGACATTTGGGAAACACACTTATTCACTTTCTTGAGGAGCCACAAATGGCTGTCCAATAAATATGGAGCTACAGCCAGCAGCTGGCTAACTTAGCTTAAAGGACACTTCTGGTTTATTTCAATCTGGCGTATTTCCCATAAATGTCTCTATTGTGGCTCTATGGGTGGTGCTAACTCTGCACTCACCACCTCCACTGTAGACATTCAGGGAAAAGAGGACTCGTACAAAACAACGTATAAAGGGAACAGGTGCATGAGCCTGCTACAGCTTTCAAAATACACATGATTTTTTTAAACACTTGTTTCTGAATCTAACCGAAAGTTAACACAGAATTTAGGCACCTAGGACGGCTATTATGGCTAACTAAATTTGGATCTACATCTGGGGCAACTTGCACATTGTTTGTCTACTTGTGTGAAACACAGACTAGACACAGGGGGAAACAGCTAATCTGGCTCTGTCTAAAAGGTAAAAAAAAAAATCCTCCTACCATTCATGTCTCAGTAATGTTTTAGTCTTGCTGCATTTTTCAGAAAACAAAACAATCAAAATGATGAATCATCCCCAAGGTTGAAAAAACTAAACAATTTACAACTTAAATAAAAGAAACTGGCCAGTAAATAAAGCCAATCAGAGTTTACAAACTGCATGTTGACACACAATTTACAGACAGGCTTACAGGGTGTGTGTGTGTGTGTGTGTGTGTGTGTGTGTGTGTGTGTGTGTGTGTGTGTGTGTGTGTGTGTGTGTGTGTGTGTGTAAGAGTTACCTGCATGACCTTGGCATGGATCTCGTCCAGCTGGGTGCGTTTGTTTCGCTGCCTGCAAAGCTCCTGGTATCTGGTGTACTGCTCTCTGAGCGAGTCCAGCAGCTTCATCACCTGAGGCTGAGCCAGCAGCTCCTCCTCCATGGGACACCAGGCTGGACCTGGGGGTCAGAGGGCAGAGAGAGGTGAGGCCTGTGGGGGTTATAGTCAAGGACGTCTCCTCATCTCTGGTCTAATTGTACAAAAAGTTCCCTGCAAAGGTTCCATTTCAGGACATTAAAAGGATTTTTTAAACAGTTTGTCTGAGAAGAGGAAGCTTCTCTGGAGTGATTAAGACATCTGTCACTTGTCTCATAAATTAGAAAACGTAATGGTCCACATATATGTGGACACTCAAACATTGCAGCCCTACAGTATGTGATTGTTGAACATTCTAAAATCAGGTTTTTTTCCACCAGATTTTGGAACCTGGCTGCAGAGATTTACCCCCATTCAGCCACAAGAGCATTCATGAGGTCGGACACTGATCTTGGGTGATGAGGAGAGACCACTGTCACACCATGCTTATACAGAGTTTCTGCAGGTTTCACCGAGTCAAATTTAAGACTTTTTAAGACCACTATGATTGAAATTTAAGACCTTTATCACAACATCAACTAAGCCCTAAATTCAGTTTTTTTCAGTATCGCTAAACTTGCACTTTCCTATAGCTGAAGAATAAAATCCGTTTTATGTCTATGGTATAATCTCAAAAAGACTTGCGCCAATAACACGAAAGCTGATTGGCTGCAATATAAGTTGCATGTTGGTCTCATTTGTAGTTGTAATAAAGCAAATTATATTTGGACTAGCGAAAGAAAGACTACAAGAAACACTACAAAATAAAAAAGCATTAGGGGTAGCGTTGCACGGATGTAGAAAAATTAAGACCTGTTTAAAATTATTTAAGACCTAGAACACAATACTTCAGTGAATTTAAGACTTTTTAAGACCCTGCGGAAAACCTGTTATACTGTACCTAGAACTCAAGCGGTCTATGCTGTACCCTCATACACTGCGTCATACTGTAGTAATCTGTGTACTCTGGAACAAGTTAATGGCAGCATTCAACTGTCCATTTCCAACAACTACAACACAGCTCAGAGAAAAAAAATGGCACAAAACAACACAGATGGCATCTATCCCTCCATCCTTCTGACTGAGCTGGACCCGCACAGGGACACCTGGATGACTGACAGCTGCTTTCTCACCTCCCTGTCCTCCTCCTCCCTCCGAGCCGTTAAAACGACGCTGCTGCAGCTCCGACAGCAGCTCATGACCTGCAGACAGACAGAGCGAGAGAGAGAAAGAGAGAGTGGGGGGCGGTTTGAGATACAAAAGCCTGTTATAAAAGCATTTGAAACAATCATCAGTGTTTGTGTACATGCGGTTTTATTATGAAAGGCGCTGGTAGAGGGAGGAGGGTGGTACCACAAACAAAGACTCTTTCACCTCTGCCCAACACACAGACACAGGCTGCTTAGTACAGTGAACACAGCCATCCATCCATCAATCATCCATCCTTAGTGTCTATTTAGCTCAAGGTCTTGGTGGCAGCAGACTAAAGTATCCTAAACCTCCCTCTCTCCACCCACATCCTCCAGGTCAGGGTGAGCCCAGACACCCCGACACGGAGAGTTAGTTAGGTTGCTTGGATCCATGATTCTTTCAGTCACTATTCAAAGTTCATGACCACAAGTGAGAGTAGTTGTGTACACAGTAAGCAAGAAATTAAAAAAGTTGAAAATAAAAGTGTTGGTTGGGTTATTATTTTGACTGTATGAGCTTTTTTTGCACTGCATGAGAGGAATCTACTTAAAAAATCCTTAAAATCTGCATTTTAACACTTTTTTTTTTTTTTCTTTGAGCACAGATTATACTCATTGCAATGAACTTTATGAATAGGTGCACGATTTGCTGTCCTAAAACAATAGACAATCAGGTGCCCATTTGAACATTTTAAAGAGCGTTTTCCTGCTGTAAACATTCCTCATGTTCATACTGGCCATTAAAGGGTTCCTTCCTAATGTGTTTTGTACAAAAATGAATTCAAAAGTTTATCTGAAGCTAAAATGAGGCTTCAACAGTCTGAGTTAGAAACATCAAGTGGATGTCTTCCACAGCTAAAGCCTTTTCAGTATAAAATTCCCTCAATGTGTTTCCCTGTTGCGCTGCAATGTAAAATTGTCATCACATTTACGCAACGACATGCATGTCTGAAAGGGGCTTAAATGAGAGGAGATGATATTTACCGGTCTGAAGGACAGTCTCTGGGTCAAAGGACGGCAAGAGGGCGCAGTCAGCCGATCTGCAGAGGACAGAGAGACACACAGCTCTGGATTTCATCTGTCTACTGTTGGTACACTTCAAAGTATGTGTGTATATGTGTGTGTGTGTGTGTGTGTGTGTGTGTGTGCGTGTATGTGCGTACTTCTCCTTGTCCACTGCACTGTTCTTGTCACTGTCGTTGATAATAGACAGCTCGTCCAGCAGTGACGTTGACTCCTTGGTGAACTTCTCAAAAACCTGACAAAAAAATAAAACCTAAAAGGTAAGGTTACCGCAACAACGAGCTTCTTCTTCTTTTTTATAAGTAAACATCAAATAGATAAATTAATTTAAGATAAAATACTAACCAGTCTCTTGTTGAGCCAGTCATTGTGGTCGTAGTCCAGACTTCCTCCAAAATCGTCCGTCAGCTGACAGGGTTCAATGTAACGAGTCAACTTATTGGCCGAAACCAGGATCACCTGACAGGAAGCACAGAGTAAAATTTTGACCTTTAGAAGTGAGAGAGACAAGGACTGTCCCAATACCCACGCTACCAACACAGCATGAAAGTGTTCATGACATGACAATACAATCGCATATTCACAGTTACTGTATTTTCATGAATTAAACATCTATATGATTTAGTAAATATGTATTATATTATCTGAGCTGTGAAATACAAGAATTCTGGTGAGATTGGTGGACAATGAAGTACAAAACATTGAAATGACAAACTCATCTGACTCTAAATACATAACCATTTTATGGAAATGTTTGACTTCTAGGTTGATCCCTGTGTTCTATCTTTTGGAAAACACAACTAATACTTCACATATAAACATTTGATATGACCGCCACAGATGATTCTCTCAGCACAGCAGCATATTGATATTGTTGACATAACTGTGGGTGAAATATCTTTTATAAGCTTTCCTCTGGCATGTTTCAATGTATTAAAGCATACAGTATGTAATGTTGGATACAACAAATGATGGGTAGTCATAATCATGACAAAGGTTGCTTTTCATTCTGCAAATTATGCTTCCTCGCTTCTCCATCGTCCAGCCAGTGACTCAATAACTGAACTCCAAAACATGAAATGTGTCTCAGAGGAGACGAGGAGGGAAGAGAGCGGAATCACAGGTGTATTCTATTATGACGTTTTTTTAACTAAAGAAAACACTTTATTAGCATCAATGAAGGCTCTAAAAACTAATACTTTTTAGATTATTAAATTATGAGATGCGTGTGTAATCCAAATCATGAATGAATCATAAAACCAAATCATCAATAAAAATTACTGTTCTTCTTTTTTTTTTGGGTCAAAAGGTTTCTCTTTTCTTATTTTTTGTTCAAAGTTAATCTTGGCTCGTCTAAAACCAGTTGCAGTTATTATGAGTACAATAATATCAGCCTGATCGTGAAAAGCACATACTTCCTGTACCTGCAAACTTTTACACTCTAATTATAGGTTTTATTTATTTCCATTTATTAATGATGTTACTGCTCCATCACATCTGTTCTGTTTTAAAGTAATGAACTACTATCAGTTGTCTATTGGTGTTATTAAGTCAACTTCTGTGATGCTCTAATGCAGTAGCAGTAATATGGATGCCACATGTTCTTCTTTAAAACACTTCTTTTTCTTTACACATGCAGGGCAGTTGAGATGATGTTCGTAATGAGTTACTGCTGTTCCTTTACCGGGAGAGAATGAGGAGGATGAGGAGCCACGTTAGGCAAATGGAAAGTGTGCATGAAGCTGTGATGCAGCTCGGACACGTTACCTCTGGAGCCCTGCTTATTTTGGGAAGACGTAATTATAGTCCCCTGTTTTCTTAGGACTTAGGAGTCACTGCAGTCAGCACTGAAGAATCATACTGAGACTTTGGTCTATTTTTTGACACATAAATCAAAGTTTAGGAACATTGTTGAGACATTTTCTTAGACGTTTAATACCAGCTGTGCGCTGGTCACAGATTACATTTCTTGCAATGCTTCAGTCTACCAACCCAAAAGAGTTCTGAATCACAAGACAAACTTCTCCTTCAGTTTCCCAGAGCACTTTCTAAATCTGGAGATAGTGTTCAGTGTTCATTAACAGCCTGCAAGCTACAAAAAGAAACAACTTCTACTTTCAAATTTAGGCATTCACCAATTTTGTGTCTGTACAAACTGTAGGTTTTATCCTTTCCTATTATTAATAAAACACTCTTTGAACTGCACTATGAAAGGTTGCTTTACAAATAAACTTGGACAGTCAGACAGCTGGTAGTGAGTCGTTCTTCCAGCTGCCGCTGCAGCAGATGCTGTCGGAGAAATTGGACTCAACTCTGTGTGTGTGTGTGTGTGTGTGTGTATTTAACTGTTAGGTCAGAATTCAGAGCAGCTGTATGACACACACCCCACTGTGACATCCAAAGACACACTCCATAGTTTAGATGAGTCACATTTCAACAGTCACAGGAATCATCCTTTCAGCAGCTGTGTGTGTGTGTGTGTGTGTGTGTGTGTGTGTGTGTGTGTGTGTGTGTGTGTGTGTGTGTGTGTGTGTTTAAATTAAGTGAAGAAGATGAGCGCTCTAACATATTTAAATAAACTAAATCCCCGCACATTAAATATCTAAGCATTTCATCAATCAAAATGTATTTAATATGTGAACAATCTTACAACTCAACAATAAAACTGTTACTGTTCATTATCTGACTCCTAAATCTTAAATGTCGGACTGTCCTTGAACGCACCAACAGGGACAGTCTCTGCTCTAAGCACACAAGGATAACTCCACTTTTACTTAAAAATGAATAAGTCAGCTAAATGTTGACTGTGATGGATTATCTATTAGGCTATCTGCAGCAACTTTCATGTTCACGCTCACCAACTATCTCCAGTTACCGTGGCAACAACTATAGAGCCAACAAGGCTACAGAAATCTGGGTCACAGTCACTACTGATCTCTGTCTGTAAAACCATCTGTTGTAATAGAGGAGTAGGTTGGCCGAATATCATTCACACAGACACACACATATCGACCGTGGCTCAGGTTTCCAGCAGCACTCAGGACAGTTTTTGATGCTCAAGGTTATCAAAACTGGCTCAGATTCTCTCTGTTTAATATCAGCTAACAACACAATTCAAGAGTGTGTCAGTGTTCTGGACCACACTGTCTTCAGAAGAGCAAAAACTGAAAATACAGATGGTTTTTTGGTTTGATTTGTCTCTGAAGTTATTACAAAGTTAATAATAATAAAAACTGGGTTATTTAAACTGGTTCTCGTTCAGAACAGCTATAAAGACTTTTGCCTTCAGATGTGGCGGGATAACAAGTCAACAATATGGAACCCTTTAATATTTAGGGAAAGGAGAACCAGATAGTCTCACTGGCTGAGAAGTAGGTACATATCACACACAGTCAAACAGCGCAGGGAAACATTAAAAAGGTCATAAGATGATAGAAAAGAGATCATAAAGCGCAGTGGAGCAAACACCCATTTTGGGCCGAGAACAGGCTCGCAGCATGCACCTGGATTCAGCCCGAAAGAATGTGAAAGAAATTGAACAATATCAGAACCACTTCCTCCATTGTTGCATGTCCCACAACAGTTTACTTCATACTGTACGTCCAACAAAAAAATTCATGGTAATCCATCTAAATTTGAGATGTTTAAATCTGGACCAAAGTGGTGAAACGTCCAGCGGCCCACATTGCTGTCTCCAGTGCCACGTTGCTGGCATGACTAAAAAACATAATTAGTCCTTCTGTTACCTTTTTAATGACATACTGTATAACCACGTATAGCCAGCCACGTCAGTTTGTAAAAGACAGTGGAAACACTAGGAGAACCCTCGCACCAAAGCCTCACAAGGTTCATAAGAGTTCAAGTCATGAAAAGCCCAATGTTACAGGTTAAGTTCCCACAGTGGGAAAGGCGACCAAACCCCACACAACGATTTGAGGTTACCTGAGCTCAATAACAGCTTTCACAACAGACGTACATCATTCTCTTTTAAAATAGAAAACTCTGGTTGGTTGGAACCAGTTCAGTTAGAACAAGCTGAGCGACTCACCTCGAAGCCCAGGCGGTCTTTCTCCTTCCAGAAACAGAAGTGTGTGACCTTCTTATCCCAGAATTCATCTGGCTTTACCACGCAGACCAACGACACCTCAGCTGGAATCACATTCTGAAAAAGCACCAATAGCATCATCATCATCCTTAGCTTAACAACGTAATGCAGTCATGTACTGTATGTCATTATGACTGAGCCTAGAGGGACGGGTAATGTGTTTGTACCTGCAACATGAGCACCACAGTCTTCACGATGTTCCACTGAGACTTCCGCCCGTCCACAATAACTGTGAAACCCCGAGCCTTACACTTGTCACTGAGAGAGACAGAGAGAGAGAGAGGGAGCATTTTATAGGAAAAAGATATTCAAACCATGAACAACACACACCAACATTTACATACAGAGTTTCCTGTTCATGCGGTATTTGGGTTGCCCAACCAAACTGACTTAAAGTGTAAGTTTGTTGTATGGTGTTTGGGTGGTGCATTCATGTCCAATTACTTAGATTGTATAAAACAGTTTGCGAATCAGAAGTTAGCGTTAGAATGCAATGGTGTTTTACAGCGGGCTCTTCTGAACGCTAACACACTTTAAACCAGGGGTCACCAACCTTTTTGAAACTGAGAGCTACTTCCTGGGTACTGAGTCATACGAAGGGCTACCAGTTTGATACACTCTTCTGAAAATAACAAATTTGCTCAGTTTGCCTTTAGTTATATATGATTATTTCGCCAGGTTGCTACTGTGTTCTTGGATCAATGTTATCATAACCAATACAAACCACATCCAAAACTACAAAAATAAGACCTGAAAATATGGTATTGGATAATACAAGACAATGTGCATGAAATTGGGATTGTATATTAGTGGACTAGACATTTATGTATTCGCTGAATCAGATATTATTTTTCATTGGAGAGTGTAACACCAGCTCCTATGGAGAGTGTCGCATTATGAGTTGATTGATTGTAGCCTTGATGTTTCTTGTTTTATGAAACACAGTCACACTACAGGAATTTCAAACAGCTTGTGTAATGTGTTTTGGAGGAAATAAATTCCTGTCAAATGATAATGAGTTGAAACATCTGCCGACACCTTTACTGCAGAAATGAAACAGGGACTGAATCGTCTGTCAAGCTGCCAAAAATTACCGCTGTCAGAGAACATCATAATGTGGAGCTCAAAAAAGTACCGGAGAAAATCATTCTGACACGAGACAGTGAGAGTATGCTGAGTTTTAATGGCAGTATTTCATGTTTCACTTTTACATGAGAAAAGTCTTCAAGGATGAGGACTCTCAGACAGGACTAATCCGAAAGTGTTTGTATCTTCAAAAACTGTTGGAAAAGGAGGGGTTATTTTATAATCAGGGTCATCTCATATTCGGGCCAATACGATAAGACCCAAGTTGTAATCAACTAGAATCATCCTTTAAGCTTTTTACAGTACAGCTGAACATGCTGGATTCAGACACAGGAGCCAAGATATAAAGTACAGATCCAGCAGATCTTCAGTGATGAGTTAATGCCAAACTAGTCTCACTTTGCCAGACCTTCCTCCAAAGTGCTGTGGAGGTGGGTCTGGTGAGTCCACACAGCATTCCGGGATGGGAGAAAAACATGCGCCGATTTATTGGCATTTCTTTAAACCAATCACAATCGTATTGGGCGGCGCTATGTGCCATACGGAGCAACGGCGCCTCTGGAAGGAACTTGTTTTGGTGGAACGTGTACGGTCAAAAGTAGTTTTAGTCGTGCAACAGAAAACTCAGATTGGACAGATAGTCTAGCTAGCTGTCTGGATTTACCCTGCAGAGCTCTGAGGAGCAGTTAACCATAGTCCTCATAAATCCACCGGAGTTTAGAATGCCAACACAAAGAAAGCCCAAAGGTAACGGACATCTAGCATAAATGACGGACATCAGGCGGAATTTCCGGCAGCACCGGAGCAATCCCGGAAGTGGAACGTCGTGTATATAGACAAACGCCAAACATACCTGGGGATGCTGAGCAGGTAATCCAGTGTGGCGCTGAGCTCCTCCATGCTGGTCTGATCTGAACTGAGAGGGATGGTCAGGATCAGACCACTGCGCCGGTCTTTGCCCCCTAAAGAAAGACAGACGGGTAGATCTAATTACTGACAGCATGTAAACTGAGGTTATCCAGTCCTGACATGTAGACATGTTATCTCATGGTTTCGTGTGTGCGTGTGTGTTTTACCTGACAGAAAGGCCAGTTTCTTCTTGAGGATGGGGAGCATGTTGGTCGCTTCCACGGTAACGTTGGACATCTGTAGACACACAAACACACAACACTTAACAGGATAGGTTCACATTTTTTCAAATTTATCTTAAAATGACCTTCACATGCTCATATGTACATTAGGGCTGGGTACCAAATTCAATCATTTTTAGATACCAACCAAATTGCCTCTGAAGTATTGAGTATCGAAACATGCCTCGTCATTCAATACCCAATTTCAATACCTAATGAGTAAATCTCATCCGTGTCAGTCAGACAATAAGCATGCAGCAGACTTCTAAAAAAGATCTAATTATGCTTGTGATTGGCTGCTTAGCATTACAGGTCGTAGAGGCAGGCAGGAAAAACTCTACGTTACACACAGAGATGGGGCTCACGTAGTAGGAGCTGAAAAATAAATAAAAACATTTGTGCCGTAATGTTAGAATTTCTTTGTTAAAAAAAAAAGTATCGTTAAGGAACCAGTATCGAAGTCACGGTATTTGTGAATGATACCAGCCCTAATGAACATTGAAATAGTTTTTGGTGCACAATCGCAGCCATTAGTCCACATCTCTCAGTGCTCAGATTACAAACACACTGGAAATCAACACAGGAGTTTGACAGTCAAATTCCAGTTGATAAAATAAACTACTATTGGGTCACTAATAAAGACTGTAGCAGCACAGATACACTACAACCCCCCTGCTGAAGTATTATAGGAATGTTATATAGACAGCCCAGTGATTTTCCATAAGGATTTTCTCTCCGCTGGCATCCCTCCCAGCAGATTCAGATTCTTGGCTTTACACATTCAGCTCAATCTGTGATTTACTGTATGTTTCATTAGTTTGTTAGCTGTCAGTCAGGAAATCAGTCAGTTTATATTTCTGTCAATTGGTTGAGATTTAAATGAAATAATAAATAGACTAATTGATGATGAAAATAATTGTTAGGTGCAGCCCTAGTTTGAACTTTTTAGGCACAAAAATGTTCTTGATCTTATGCTGACACACTTTTGTGTGATAATACGATTGAAATAGTGGACGTGACACAATTTAGCACGAATCAAAGACTTTAGGATTTCATTTGGAGTAATGTTTTGTCCATGGCATTCATATCGTTTAGTCTTCCCATCATTCTTTGATGCTCATTTTGTACTATTAAAGGTCCTGAAAACCAAAGTCATGCCAGCAGTTTTGGTTATTTCACAAAAAAAAGTTATGCATTTGGGTTTTTTCTGTGGTCTTCTCACTGGCTTAAAGTCATGGAAGAAACAAGATGTCACATATATCAGGATTTAGCAACATTTGAATTAAAATGTGATGACAGTTGGTTTACAAGGGATGTTACTTTATGTTGCCAATTAAATTTGGACAAACTGCACCCCACAGTCATGATGAAGCAGATGAGTTATTTGATTTGAGTTAGTTTTATTTTAGTTACTATTAATAAATAAAATGTTTCCGCTCCAAAATGTAACTTTAATTGTTGCGTTGCTAGTCAGGAATATTTATTTTTATACAGAGAAATACAAAAAAAAAAAAAAAAAAAAGACACCGAGTTTAATATTCACTATTATTTTTTATATATGTTTACTTTTATACTGTTACTAAACATTTGTATTGTTTTTGTTCGACTGTTCTGCTCAACTTTGATTCCATTATTTGATATAAATGTTATTATCATCATTAGTAGTAGTGGTAACGTTAGTGGTAGTATTTGTGGTGATAACTAAGTCTCGTTAGTTACCGCAGCAACAGTCAGCCCTGCTGCAGGGCTTGTTCTTCCTCCTCCCCAGCCTGCCTGCGGCCTGGCTGCAGCAGCAGGACGGCCCGGCTCGGTTTGTCTCGGCTTGGTTCGGCTCGGCCCACAGACACAATGACCTACATTCGGCAGCTGCAGGCTGCTGCGGCAGCTCTAACCT
Source organism: Sander lucioperca (assembly GCF_008315115.2). Classification (NCBI taxonomy): domain Eukaryota; kingdom Metazoa; phylum Chordata; class Actinopteri; order Perciformes; family Percidae; genus Sander; species Sander lucioperca. The sequence goes on along the minus strand of NC_050180.1, from coordinate 36,814,194 downwards.
CCCTCTCCTCAGCCTCCATTCACTCCGTATCGACAACTTTGGTAACAATCAACAATCAGTATTGATAAGGCGGATTTTCTTACCTTTCAGTCAAATCTGCAGCATTATAACGTTAACGTTACTGTCCTGATTTTTTCTCCCTATCCTCCTCCTCTTCTCCTCCCGTGTCTCTCTTTTTGCTCTGCAGCTATTCCTCTTCTTCTTCTTCTTCTCCTCCTCCTCCTCCTCTTCCTCCTCACAGGCTGATGTATCCGCAGATATTTAATCTAGTTCCCGTTAAACACTGAAGATCTTAGTTTGCTCTCCGTTAGCTTTGAACAACAGTGAAAACACACAGAAAGCAGGCGGTGGAGCTCACTGCTCTGCGCAGCCTCAGTGAAGCCCAATAAATGAACACGACTTCCGGTAAAGCGACATTCTTAATAAAAGCCTGGAGCAGGGATGTCAAACTCATTTTCACTAAGGGCCACACTGGAAAAAGAGAATCACACCAAGGGCCACACATGTAGAGTTTATTGACGTGCTTTTGTTACTGCATGTCACTTTTTTTTTTTTTAATTATAGTAGCTTTTTTCTTAATTTTTGTTGTTTTTGTTTCCGACTTTTTTGTGGCTTTCTCAGAAATTTGTCACCTTTTTGTAAATGTGTTGCTTTTTCCGACATTTTTGTACGCTTTATGTCGCATTTTTGTTGACATGAAGCCCTACAAAATTCATCAAAAGAGTTCCTTAGCCATCATAGAATTTAGCAAATCAAGCAAAACAATGATATTTTTTTTTAACAACAACCTGTTTCACAGCCTGAATATAAAAACTCAGCTTCTGGGGGAATTTCTGAGTCTCAGAGTCGACAAATCTGCCATATTCTGCTTTGAATGTCAGGTAATTGCAGTTTAAAAAACACTTTCCTGTGTTTTTGGTTTGGCGCACAACTAGGCGGGCCAAAATTTATTGTGAACCCAAACAGATATACAGGCCGGATCTAAATCTGCAAGGGGCCGGATTTGGCCCGCGGGCCTTGAGTTTGACACATGTGGCCTGGAGGAACCGAGGAACACATTTCTCAACCTTTGCTTTCCAAAGAGAAGTTGTATTCTGTTGGTCTTGTTCAGATAGTTGAGGAATTCTTTTGTATCAGAGAGTGTAGTACCTGTTTAAAATGTAATTCAAAACAGTAAAAATTGAAATGTACATGCATTTAAATTTTTATGTCTGAGCTTGTGGACTAATAAAATGTCTTTTATTGTGGCTTTGCTTGTATTGTGCCAGAGTGATTTTATGTATTATATACAGTATATTGTATGTGTTTCTGTACTGCATGTTTTAATTAGTAATCATAGTTAGTTTGTGTATATTAAAGTGGCTATATGTAACTTTCAGTTTGTGTTGATTCTAGCGGCCGCTTTGGACAAAAACTGTTGTGTTTTTACCACACCTGCTGTCGTAAAGGTCTTTTCTTTACGGTGCTGTATATGGTCCACTGTAGATTACTGAGTTAGCGCTACCGGGAGGTCATAGTCGCGATGTACTGTATATCATGCTCAGACAGAAAATATTTCATTTACAATAAGAGAATACGTTACAGATGCATCGTTGCATTTCAAGTGTTGCATACAGTAACTTAGCCTACTTTGGATGTATCGTGAGCTAAACCGGGTATCACTGTCACTGTGTCACGAGCCAAAGCATTAAGAGTTTGTCATAGCAACCAACGTAGTAATAACTTATATAGCACATTTCATGAAACCCACAGACGCTTTACACAGGTACAGGGGGACAAGGGAAAAGAAAATAGTAGGCCAACACAAACATGGACTAAAAGGAATAAAACGCCCTCACTAAATGGAAGGGGGGAGTAATTTAATGTTGGCTGCTGGTGTAGCATACACAGGAATATATAGGCTTTTCCGGTGTTACAGCAAAATCTGTGACCCTTCACAATGTGTTACTGTGTAGCATAAAATCGGACCCGGGCAGAGAAATTAATAAAAACTATATACAAATAGCGTTCTTTTCACTGTTAGTCTCGTTTGCTGTTACAGGTCATTTATGATCATCAGATGGAACATTACACAGTTCCAGAAACGTGTAAAAGTTACATATAGTCACTCTAAGTCCATATTTCAATTAACATTAATATCCCCTATTTCATCATTTGCATGTATTGTTTGTGTCTCTGCGTTGCATGTTGAAAATAGTACCTGACAATGTATGCTGGTTTTTTTTAAACTAAAATTAATATTGCCTTTTCTTTTTATTATTGTTCTGCATGCTTATAAATTATCTATATCTATAAAAATGATCTAATAATCTAAAAATCATTATAACTGTAATATTATATTGTGTTTTAGAGTGTCTTTGTAATATCTGTCGAGGGACTACAAATAGCCTAAACTAAAAAAAAATTATCTTTAGGAACATTTCACAAAACTGTTGTTTTCTGTCCAAATTCACTATAGTAGGCTGCTAAAAGATTGCTTTGAAAAATGTTGTATTCCTTTTTATTTTGTTTTTGTCTCTAAAATCCCACTGCTTAGTTTTTTTTTTGTTTTGTTAAAAACGTGTATTTTCCATAGACATGTTAATGTTTATATTTTGAAAGCCTAGTTGCCTCGTTTCCGGCGAAACCCTGTGTAGCTTAACCTCTTTGGCTTCATGAAGCTGGAGCCGCGTATCCGGGGCGGAGCCACAGCCAGACAGGCCACGCCCTATCCAGTTCAGACCACTGAGGCATTCAGGTGCCCTCAGAAACTGCAGAATCAAAAGTTCAGGATAAGATTAATGATCAAAATAAAGAATAAACTTTGCATATGAAAACACCAAGCCTACTAAATAAACATATAGAGGGTTTGAATTACTTAATTTTGATTTATTAATTTATTCATCACATTAAATATATACACATCGTGCTGGTAGAAACCAAACATTATTTATATACACAACTAAAAATTCAAGTTTAAATTACCAATCTGAATCTTGTAATGTAGCATTGCTACTGCTAACACCACTACTGCTACTACCACTACTGCTACTACTGATGCTGCTACAGGAGCAAAATACATCTTACCAGTCTGTATAAAATGCACAAAACAACTTTCATCTCAAATTCATGTTCATGATTTATATGACTCTTTCTATATTTATATTTATGCTGAGACTGATTGTCACATTGTCATGTTTATCACCACTGTTTCAATCCATGAGTGGAAGCACAGTACATCGGATCTACAGCAAGTGAAGTAAGCCGATATGTGATTTTAAACATCACCTCTTCTAGTTCTGCTAGCTTTAAACCTACATTGTGTAATTTTTTGAGTTGATTCTTTACAAAAAAACCTTTGTTCTTTCACAAATTCGCTCATTCATGTGTAATTACTTCCACCAACTAATCAAAGTATTCTCATAAGCGTAGAATCTGCCATTCAGAATCATTCAGAATACATACGAGTGAGTCGCTCGAATGACGGCCACCATGTTGCGCCTCCATCTTTAAAATACATTAGCCAAAGAGGCACATACCTCTGACTTTCGCCCTCTTACACTCAGTGGCACCAGAGTGGCACCGTGACGAATGCCAGGGAGAGATTACTCGCCAGGGAAGTGAAAAAGAGAATTAAAATTACAACGCAACAGGCAAAGCAACAAGACCAAAGTTAATATTAGAGTGGCTAGAATAGCTGCGTGTAAACGATGGAGATACTAAGAGCTAATTTCGGGTTCGGCCACCGTAGGCGCTCGGAATGGGAGGGGCTAGAAAGTAATATTCAGTTGGTTGTCATATACAATTTCACCGCTAGATGGGAAAAAATCTTACACAATGTAGCTTTAATTGATGTGATTCCTTATTTTCAGCAAAGCTTTGCAATAGTGTCCTTTTCCATCTCAGTGGTGCACTCTGTCTCTACTGTATGTAAAGACAATAAACTGTTTTTACTATTCATAAAGTGTCAATAAATGCCTCACTCCCAGGGTTCACAGATCTAAAATTTTATTCCTAAAATATAACCTTGTTTTGTTGGTTTTGGCAGTTTTAGTGCCGTCCGTTGTTTTTTTTTCTTTCATTTTTTGTGAGTCTTATAGGTGAGTTGTGCAGATGATCTCAGGCGTAGTAGTCTGGTCTTTAGCTGATTTCCCATCATCCTCTGAAAGAGGCATGGAGGCCCATGGCCACCTGAACCTGGAAGCCAGATGAGGAGAGCTTCATTATTCAGGTGGCACATACACAATGACATTTCATTTTACATTGTTGTTCTTGTGTCAAAGCATCCATTTAAAACTTAGCCCTACTGTGTTTCATTCGTTCATGCACTGTGCTTATTGTTATGCACTAAATCACCATGCCAAATTCCTTGTATGTGCAAACCTACTTGGAAATTAAACTGTTTATGATTATTCTGATATCTTGTTGTGTAGATGTGTATGAGAATAGTTTTGTTCATTTCATTTCAAAGATCCATTCTCAGATTTGTAGACTTTTCCTATGCTAAACGACCGCATCACCACTCAAATGTGCAGACTGACCGCTGTGTTAGCGCCATCTGCTGGATGGTGTCAGGCAGCGGCTGTTTGAAGGTCTCTGGCAGGAAGACGCAGACCAAAACACTGAGTACAGACAGAGAACCTACAACGATCCACGGCAGGAAGTCATTGAACACAGCTGGAGACAAAACCAGAGCAGATCAGTGAGTTCATACTTTGTCCGACACATACCCTTATAAGCATTACATTCATCCAAATTCCCAAAAAATTGGATAAATGTCTTGAAACCCCACTAGATCAAACCAAAAATATACTTAAACTATAGCTGTATCGTCAGATTTAAAGCTATAGTGCGTAGTTTATGTCTCCCCATGAGGAATTCTAAGTAATGACAACAATTCTGTCGGTGCATCCACATGATACAAGCCTTCCGTGATCACGCTTCACCCCCACCCCCTCTTCCATACAGTTGCTATGTAGAAACAGAGGATTAAAAAAAACCTGATGGACTCTTTAGAAGAGGTAATTATCTTTACTCAAGTTTCTGTGCGCCAAAGTTGCCGGACAACACCAATTTCTAAACACAGCCATGCTGAGAAATGCAGAGTGTGCTTTGTGGAGCCGATAGTCTTAATTAGCTTTGTGTCAACTCATTTGGCAATGGCTTGAATGTAACAGACGTTTTTTATTATAAAAAAGTTACGCACTAAAGATTTAACTGAGGGCACCTGAGAAGAGTTTGTTTTTTTGTCATTTGGGTGAACTGACATTTTAAAAGCCCAGACTAAATGTATCACAATAGCAGCCTCACAGCTACTACTTCAGCTGGTATTGATGGTACCACTACTACAACAATTATTTAGTTGTAATAAGTTATTGCAGTACAAATACTCCACAGTTTAATGTTTGAAGTGAAAGGTCTCACCCAGCTGCAGCAGGTACGGGGAAACAGAGGACCCCACTCTGGAGAACATGGCACAAGAGGACATTGCTGTGTTCCTGATGACTGTGGGAGACAGCTCACCAGTGAACATGTACAACACCCCGGCACCAGCCAGAAGGCCAAATTTACCGAGCAGCACCAGGGTCAGGGTGAGAGTTGGATAACCTGCAGGGAGGAGGAGGGCTGTAAATTAACGATGGGGAAAAGAAACCATTTCTGAAGCACTGAACCACTATGAAGCAATTGACAGCTCACTAAACCCCCTCCCCAAGTAGCGATCACGCAATCATACCATAACTAAGCCTGGCAGGCATGTCAAGCTTTGTATTTCTTGATATGTGTTGAATGCATGTTGCTGCAATAAGAGAGATATTTTGTATATAAAGAGTTAGGAGGTGACGTCTTGTTTTGTTCCAAAACCAACCCAGCAAAATTGTAAGGAATAGACTAAACTCTGTGTTTATCTGCTCTAACATGAACTGCAATCGTTAGCACGCATGGCCGCCAAGCACATAATTTACAGCAGGAAGCTAATATTAGTTCCAAAGCTGAAGAGCAGTATACAAACGCCATTATCTTGTTGGACTGCAGATCACTTACACTTTTATTTATAATACTGTAATACTAGTGCTTACTGGCAATACTCTGCAATTCAAGAACAATGCTGCTCCTTTCTTCCATGTCTTCTTCATGGATTATCAGCCAGTGAGGATACTTTAGGAGACTCTAGCCTCAGTCTGTTAGCATAATATTATGAATGCAGCCTTCAAATGCACATTTAAAGGTTCCCTGTGCAGTTTTTGAAAATTAGTAGAGCATTTTTTTTTTTTTTTATGAGTGGATCCCCGACGCGATCCACATTCCTGACAATGTTTTCACACTATTGCACTGATCTACAGGTGGTGTTAACATGCCAGTATATGCAGCAATGCACCAGCAAAGGCAGGGAAAAGTAAGACTAAAATTTGATAAACTTGCATGCAAGCAAAGCTGAATTAAAATACATAAAAGAATACGCAAATGCAAATGTTTTTTGAGGAGGGAAATGCATTCACCGCTTTGTCAGACCTCAAGGAGAATGCGTGTTGGTGAGTAACAACACTGAATGTAGACATAATTTGTGTTTGTGTATTTATCTGGTATTGTTTTTCTTCTTTTAAAACATACTTAAAGGTCCCATGGCATGACATTTTCACTTTATGAGGTTTTTTAACATTAATATGAGTTCCCCCAGCCTGCCTATGGTCCCCCAGTGGCTAGAAATGGCGATAGGTGTAAACCGAGCCCTGGGTATCCTGCTCTGCCTTTGAGAAAATGAAAGCTCAGATGGGCCGATCTGGAATCTTCCTCCTTATGAGGTCATAAGGAGCAAGGTTACCTCCCCTTTCTCTGCTTTCAGAGAATTTGGCCCACCCATGAGAAAGAGGCATCATGGCTTTCAAACAAGCAAAGTGGCAGTTGGTCAAGGCCACACCCCCACTCTCTACCTTGCCCCTCTTTCTCCTCCTCAATAGCTACAGACACAGAAATGGCACATACTAAGGAAAGCTCATTGTGGGACTGGCTCTAGTGGCTGTAATTCTGCACCAAGGGGGAAATTTTGGGAAACAGACTTCAGATACAGTATTAGGGGACCACTAAGGTCTATATAAAAGCATCCAAAGAGCACCATGTAATGGGACCTTTAAGTGTTCGCGATAAATAAAAAATCAAATTGACTCTAAGTTAGCGTTAGCTAATTACCCAACACTAGCTAACTACAGCTGATGAAAACTACTTGCAACAATAATCGTTTCAGCCAGCAGAATCGACGACCACTGGCTAGAAATGAGAAGCTGCTTTTGTCTACCTCTGTCTGAAATCAAGAATCCATTGTTTAAAAAATTTGTAGGAATTCCGATGATAAATCTGCATCCATTATTGTTGCAAACTGCATATGCGGTGCATAAGAATGAGAATCCCTGACAGGCGTAGCAACGGTAACTAAAGGGAATGTGGCTTAGTGAACAATAGATTTAGTAGAAAATGGTTAATTGTTTAGATTTTATTCAAAAACATGAATATAATTCACAAAGAAAGAAAGCAGTGGAGTAGTGCAGCTGGCTTGTGCTAGTCTTACTCACTGTACAGAGTGATTTGGATGAGGAGCAGAGCTAGCGCCCCCAGCAGGGTGAAGCTGATATACGACAGGCGGCGAGGAAGACTGCGTGCCGCCAGCCAACTGGCAGCGTACGCTGGGAGCTCAACAGCCGTCACCAGGAAGTAGTTCAGGAAAGGGTTGCCATAGAGACCAGACATGTTGAATGACAGTCCAAAGTAGCTTACACTCAAAGAAAACCTGCAAACAAGAATTAAATGTTAGCTCCCATTAAGACTACAGCAACACTATGAGCTAAAATGTAATGTAAATGTAAACTAAAGGGTTCATCCTCTGGAGAGCAGGAATGTGATGAATTAGATGCTGATATTATTGCGGTAAGAATGGAAGATTTGTCCTGATGGTGGTGCTAGAGGGTCCCCAAAATTATTAGTAATCATCCTCTGCGGACAACACAGTAAATTTGATGGAAATGAACAACTTTGATGAAATGTATCTTGAAATATGTATCTTCTTCCTCTGAATGGATGGACCAACCAGCAAAGTTCCTGAAATTCAGGGGAAATTCTTGCAATAAACATGTGTTTTAACTCACCACATGAGCCAAAGAATAAATGTAATCTGTCGAATGTTTGCTGTCCTCAGCAGGTCCAGGAAATTTGGGGACTCTGCCTTCTCGCTTGTTGCTTTTTCAACCTGTGGAGAGACAGAAACTGCAGTACAATGTACACCATGCTTTAGCCCCTAGGGGTCCCTCAGAGTTACTGCAGGGTGGGCACCAAATTGGCCTAACATAAATCCAACATATTATTAGCAAATGTAAATCTGATGAATTTGATAAGGTAGTCACTAAGGCCATCCACCGTTAATTAAAAGGATTCAATGTGCCACATGTATGTTTAACATAAAAAAATGACTTATGAAATCATTTCAAATCAATTAATATTTGAATAGCTTAGTATTGTATGCAAAAAAGGTATCTATGAAGGCTGTAGGCTGCCCTACAGGTTATTGTAGGCCCAGGTTAATTTTATACAATTAGGGTGTCCCTGCTCCGTCTCTCTTTCAGTTAAGGGGTCCTTGGCTTAAAAAATGTTGAAGACCCCTGCTTTAGTGTGTGAAACAAGGCTGAGGTTTGAGGCTCTTACGTTGGCTGAGAGGAAGATGACATGTGGAGCTTCCACTCTGTTCTCCAGAGCCGCTGACCTCAGCAGGAGTTCTGCTTCCTGAAAACGGCCACGAGACACCAACCAGCGAGGAGACTCTGGGATCAGCCTGGTGGACACACAGTTGAAAATGGTTTGGTTTAAATTGGGGAAGGACTCTAGATCACCCTGGTTCATCCATCTGTGTTATATACAGACTCTTTCTCATTCATCAAGCTATGGTGGGAATAACTTAAGGAGTCTGTCCACCTAGGTCGGAAATTATCAGACAAGCGTGGCGAACATTTATGAAAAAATGTATTCCACGCTCAAAAAATACAAGACACTAACCTTGTGCTTCGGGCTTTGGTTTAAAATTATTTTCAGAATATGTGCACGGGGCGTGTTCAAGCTTAAACAGGGTGCTTATTTGCACTTTAAACATAACATGCAGTAGGGCGTTCCATGAGTGGGGTGTTCCCAAGTGGCTGTGTGGGCAGGAAAGGCCAGTTTGAGTTATAGTCGGAAGGCGGTTTATAATACCCAGAGACAGGTGTTTAGAACTGTGGAACGTTATCACATCAACTAATATTTTATTGTAAGGTAGACAGTAGATATACAGTGTTCATGTAACACAGTAATCTACCAGGAATGTGCACTTGCATGTATTTGATCTGGATGGCATTGCATTTTGGCAAGAATTGAGCCAGGTTAAACTTTTTTTGCTGAATGACCCTGTGTTTATTTTGTGAAGACCACCCTCAACAAGTAATTCCATTTAAATGAAAGCAAGGGTTTAGTTTTTTGTCTGTCTGAACAAAGTCTTTTGTTTGTAGTACATCAAAATAGTATGTAGTATATGTAGTATATAATGTAGTACAAAATCAGGTTACCAGTTGGACAAGTTGGACAAATTCATTAACTGGACCCTGACATATGTCATCTTGTCCTTTATGTCATATAAAAATATCACCTGCAAACTAATTAATCAATTAGTACAAAATATCCAGATATATCTTGAGTGTGTTGAGTGTGATTGTAGTGTTCTGAGGTCATCTTACCACCAGAGGGGGATACAGGCCAGGCCTGGCACAGCCATGGTCAGTGTTAGGTGTCTCCAACTCCTAACCAGGTAAGCAGTGACAGGCAGCACCATCATACCAAACACGTAGACCCAAGGCAAACACAGGTTGGAGAAGAGAACTCTAGTCGAACCGATCAGGATCTCTGAACCTGTGGAGGAAACGTTTGAAAAGTGTCAGCGAATGATGCTAACTTCTCTAATAGACCTTTTAGTTGTTTCTGTTGTCAGTGCACAAGGATAAAATAATGATGACGCTGTAAGTAGAAATATATCAGCCATCTTAGTGAAAGTTTAGCAAGATGACAATCATTCATCGGCATTTATGAAAACTTCTCTCTCAACAATACAAAACAATACTGGTGTTTTCATATTTGTTGTGAAGATTCATTTTCGGGGTTTAAAGCACTGGCTTTGTATGTATACAAAGCCAAAACAGACAGAAGAAGACTTTCAAGACTTTTCAAAAAATTTCAAATGTGTCCTTATCAGTTTGGGCAGGGTCAACAACACAACAACACTGGAGCATGCAACCAGTGGATAGGAGGATAAAAGCCAGCAGTCACAGAATAAATTGAAAAAGCCATACCCAGAACAAATGCAACTATGTAGCTGGTGATCTGACCCAGGCCCAGCAAAAAGAAGAGCATGGTGAAGACGGGCCAGGACGGAGCGAAGGCCAAAGCACTGCTGAAGATGCTCAGCGCGGTGATGGCACCGAACAGTGCAGGCTTCCTGCCAAATCTGAAATACAAATACAACAGATTTAGATATTATTGTCAAAGAAGAGAGACTGAAGTAGTAAGATATTGTTGGAAGTGTGATGGTCATCCAAGTTTAAAGCAAACCGTGAAAGCTTCATGTTTTTTAATTTGCAGGCTATGTACATGGTGTAGGTCTCTACATTTTAGGACTGTCAGCGATCCAAATTATTGTACATTTTCTTTTTCCATAAATTGTAGAAGACCTTCATCTCTTTGGGTCAATGCTTGGTTAGCTCACAGCTAACTAACTTTACCTCTGCTAACTAGCAGCTGAGAGCAGCAATAAAAAGGGAAGCAGTTTCAAATGAAACTGAAAAGTACCGGTCAGAGATCTGTCCAGAGATGAAGCATCCGAACAGTCCTCCCAGGAAGTAGACGACAGAGGTCAGAGGCTGTTTCCATTGGTCCCTGCACACCAGGTTAAACTGGAAGACAAGGAACATTTGGGAATTCTGCAGCAGACATTAACATATTAACTGGAATAATACTGCAGACTATAAAGCAAACATGGGAATGCAACCAGGAATAACACAACAAACAGACATTAAAAGCATGAACTGGAAAAACGCCAGTCCCCCTGGTCACCAGCAGTCACGTATGTCTGGGAACAGAGCCTTTTGACCTGATCTATCTGTGCTTGAGTTGCTGTTCCTGTAATGGTTCATCCTGAGTATGTATGTCCTGAGTCTCTGTACCTTTCAGTCTTCTGCACAAGCTTTTGAACCCCTATTTCCTGCTTGAACCCACTGGTTCTTCCTCTGAGCACAGTCCTCTAGCATCCAACTACTTTGAGCCTAGTCTTCCAGTGTTGAGATTCAGCTCAGATTTTGGTCCTTCAGTATCCATTTTCTTAGAGACAGTCATCGAGTCAGGTTCTCTCTAGTCCATATGCTCCAAGCACAGTCCTCCAGCATCAAGGTTCTTTAGATTCTGGTCCTTCAGTGTCCATTTCTTTAGAAATGGTTCTTAAATGTCCTGCAGATTTGAGCACAGTCCAGCATAATCCATCTCCTGTCTGCTTGGTCCTCCAGCATCAACCTCCATCAACCCCCTCAGTTTTGGGGCTGTGATGTTGCCTTGTCTATGGCCTGGCTTTGTCTTCTCCTCTGGGCCATCCTCCTGAGCTTTTCTACCTCCCTTTGCCAAAGGTTTAGTTGCCCACCCAACATATGCCTCAGCCTCACAGATGGCACCAAGCTGAGATGAACTTTACAGAGTTGCCTCACAGCAGTACATGGACATAAATCACTTTATGGTGAGGGATTTGATTGTGTTGCTTTCACTGCCTATGCCTCATTATCTATATTGCCAAGTTGCCATGGTATTTGAGCCCTCCTGGTTTTCTTGGCTACCTGTTTACCAGTTGCCCTGTAGTAAGTCTTGCATTGCCAGTGCACTACAGCAATGACCTGTACTTGGTGATGCCCAATCTGCCTTTCAATTCTGTGCTTTTAATCTTAAACTCTACCTCACACAGTCTTAGGCCTTTTTATGGTTCTGCGCAGGCTCCACGCAGAGCTTTCACCATAGCCTACGTAAGTGGCCTGATTTTTATACTTGTGCGCTGGTGTGTGCGTCGAGCCGGCATGTGTGTGTGTGTGTGTGTGTGTGTGTGTGCGTGTGTGTGTGTGTGTGTGTGTGTGGGGAGTGGGTGATAGAGCGAGGGAGAAGTGAGAGAGTGACGGCGATTAGCTTTGGAGCAAGTACCGACTCTAGAGTCATAGTTAGAGAAACAAAGTGTCTCCCCTGTGTTTTCTGAATCTGTAGCAGGAAAAGTCAACCCTCTCCTTGATTTCATGTTGTTTATGGAGAAGGAGAACCGGGAAATGAGTCAGGGGAAATTAAACGCTACCAAGCCACGGCTGAGCGACGTGTAGTTACATTTTTCGAGAGGTGCATGTCAGGCTACAGCGTAGGGTCCGGCGTAGACACAGAGGGGTCTGCGGGGGTCCGCCATCAATTCGACACACAACCATAAAAAGGCCTTTATTAGTGCGCTTATGTATTTTGTGTCAAACTTGCAAAACCCAAACAAACAAGGAATAATAACAGCAATACTTCTACAAACATAAAATCAATAAACTATATATTGTATAGTTATCTGCAGAGTACACTGTTGGCAGTTAATGTATGATTTTGATGCACTTTACTATTTTGTACAAACAAGAAATGAGACAAAACGTACACCAAAAGATGTAACTTTGAAAAGCTTTGGAAACTTAAAGTATATTTAATTTGATCACTTTTCCTCAGTGAACTCAAAAGGTCAAAACCCTGTCAGAAGTAGTTTGCACTATGTAAATGGAAAACAGATTAGAATAGCACAATAGAAATTAATATACAGCTGTTTTTCTTTGTAGTTGCACATAAAAATAATCTGACTAAAAGTTCAATACAGATTCATTAACAATAAACGTAAATTTAGCCACTGTAGCTGTTGTACAGTAGCCTAGAAGTTGTGGCATTACTCCACACAGATATATGACACATGCAGAAGACACCATCCAGTCATTTCCAGTTTTATCAAGGTAAGTCAATGATTGGTAGCCGCTAAGAGAGGTCATGACGCATCAGTGTTTTACAGGCAGAAGCGGTTTTGACCAGACCGGATTCTTATATAACAATCTGGAGTCTAAACAGTAACCAACAGTAGATGGAGGAAGGTGGGGGGTCACTAATGGGAACAGTAAAAGTAAAATGTAGTGTTTTTGTACTTGCAGTAGTAAATTCCATAGTAACAACAGATGCAGCAATAGCTCAGTACCTCAGTGACTACAGTAGACTCGTAGTGCTCAGTACTGTAGGTCCATCCATCTTTACAGCCCTCCTGCTTCAGGCTAGAGAGAAGGAACTCTGGACCTGACAGGTTGTGGATCAGGTCCAGGTTGGGTCTGGTTCCCAGTGCAGACAGGTTCTGCACCAGGTCCATCTCGTACCGGCTACAACTGCTTCTCTCAAGCTGCCCGGCCACCTGCTGACCAGGAAAACAACATCCTCATTATTTCCAACTTGTTGCAACAACAAGAGGTGCACCTGAGCAGACCACCTCAGTTCTGACCTGCATAAAGGTCACTTCCTGGATCCAAAGCTCAGAGTCAATGTTCAACTGCAGCTGCAAACTTCAGGGGAGACAGGGCCAGCCTAACAAGTCTTTTATTTTAATTTTATTTTCATTGAAAAGAAAAATTGTGCATCTTAAGTTCAATATGCACTCTCTTTAAGCTCTGTTTTTGGTCTCCACCATCTCCTGAGATAAAATATCTCGTACTTTAGCTGCTAAATACTCAGTTCTTTATTATCCCAGATGAGAAACCTCATTTGCAGTCAGGAGAATAAGCTAAAAAAGAACAAATAAACAAAAACGAAAAGTACAAAAATGTTTCCTGTACATACAGTATACAGCAAACAATTATACACAATACTACAGCAGCAATCTCTAAAAAATCTAAAGTAAATGCACAAAGTAGGCTGAGTTATTGCACAGGAAACAAAAGAGTTTTTACTCCTATTGCTCTTGAACCGGGGTACTCTGACTCAAAGTGAAGGGGGTGTTTTGTGCAGTCAAATATAGACCTGGCCTTGCAGAGTACTTGCAGGTCAAAGATAGCTGTCAAGAGGGTCTGTGGGATACCTATCACCTTACCAGCCACCTTCACAACATGGCTTAGGTGTTTTTTGTCCCTGATGTTCAAACCATACCAAGCAATCATGGTAAAAGTAAGAAAATTGAATAAAAGACTTATAAAACAGAGTAGTTGCTAACTGTGTCTATCTGCTGTTTGGTGCTGAGCAGGTAGTGTACAGTGAGTTTATAGCTGAAAACAGCAGCCTGCTACAAAAAAACAGCAACGCTGTAATACAACACACCCTCATACATAAACAACATTATAAGTAGATTTCCAAAAACTCCCAAAACAAAACATACGACTGCTCTATTTACTGCAAGACGGTGATGGTTTAATCTTGTGACCAAATTATGTGATGGTTCTATTTAATGTAAAGGCCGCAGTTTTAAACACATAATAAACGTTGTGAAACAGAACTAATCAAGTTTAGGCACAAAAATACTACATCAGGGATTTGCTTAAAATGGGGAAACTCGGTTAATTTCAAAATGACAACTGACTTTTGGTTTCACATGGGACATAAACCCAGGTATCCTGAGTGAAAGTCCTGTGTAAGTTTGACTCATCCACAACCCCAACTTATAGGCCTTTCAAACCAAACACGGTTTGCGCTGCTGCTGCATCGAGGAGAGCACACGAAATGCGGACGTGGCCTGCAAGTGATGGGAAACAATGGTTTTCAGAGTGCAGTAGTTCCCGTGCTGCTTATGGTCTGATAGGCCCTTTACGCAGAACTTGGCGCTCTTATACTTTGTCAGCTCATTTCCTCATTTACTCCCACGATAATTACTCCACAAGAGATCGCTGGCTAACAAGAAACGTAATAGTTGGTCGTTATGAGCTGCTTGCTTAATCGACCCATATGGTCGTTTTCTTGGTGAGGTCGGACTGCTGTAATACTAGAGTGTAAACTTAAACTGTAAGGTTATGGGCCCGACAACCAAAACAATAAGAAGCTAAAACACTTCGTAGCGCTGAGGGGAAATTCAGAGTTAATTGAATTTTGGGGAGCGATTCTCTTCCGTTGTTTTATTAAACATGACAATGAAGGTCCCCTAACTTTAAGTTAGGTTTACCTAACCCTAACTCTTAGTTAAGAAGGGTTAGGGTTAAGGCGATTGTAATTAAAACCGAAACAAAGATATTTTTCTAAACTGAACCAAGTCCTGTTTGTGCCTAGCCTGGGTAAACCCTGACAAACTTCAGGCAAATTTGAGATTTGCTCTGCAAGTCAGTCTGGCGAAGAGCCATTCAAACCCATTTTCAATGTCCCCGAAATTGAGGCACCAATCACAACCGTTGAGGCGGGCTTTACGCGACGGCGAGCAGCGAGCAGCTTTTTGTTTACATTCAACATGACGGCTACCGAAGAGCAGCGTCACCCGGATCGTTGGTCTGATTGGTTGGACTATCCAATGCGCCCAGAGGCATTTGAGCGGCGTCCGTTGGTGAAGCCCCTTTGGAAATGAACTGTCAATGAACCTTTCCCAGACCCACTCTCAGTTACAACTGAGAAGGGTCTGGTGTCAACCAGGCTAGTTTGTGCCTAAACCGTAACCATAACATTGTCACATCATAAAACAAAGATTTGTAACACATACAAATGATGCATGATATGTACAAATAACTTATTTTAGAGGCTTTCAAAGTCAATTTAAAGCTTCAGTGTTAGAGAAATATATTTTGATTGCATTTGATTAAAGGGTGATGATGAAATACAAGTCTGAATGTATTAATTACTTCATTCACTAGTCATTCAGTTTTGAACAGGCTCGAAACCCATTCTGACTGCTTCTGACCTGTACTGGGATGCTGGTCTGGATCCAGTCCTGGCTTAGGTTGCTATTGTCGGGGATGTAGCATTGGTGGGGGGGCGTTGCCAGCAGGAAGATGACGGCCAGGAGGTTGTATCCACTTGGGATGGTGGTGAGACAGAGCAGGAAGAAGGTTCTCTTCTGAAATGGGCCCCAGGTCCCCAGGAACGACACTGACTCCTCATAGTCTTGCATTTTACTGGACTCTACTTATACTCTATTCTGTACGACTCCGATTTTTACTTTACACCTGCAGTCTATACTTTCCTCAGTTCATTCATTAAGTGCTATTATGTCCACTGAAGTAACTAACAATCAATGCACACAGATCTATCTTAAAACTACAAATACTTTTAAAACTACATGAAGAAATATCACTCTGACAAAATAATATTATTACAATAAGTTCAAAAGCTACCAATATATACGCAATACCACGGAAATAAGTACAAGTACTCTCTGTTACTACAAGTACAACAACAACAAATCTCCCACATATAAGTACTACAATAAGTGGAAATTGTTTCTCTCTGAATACAAATACTGTTAATACTCCTGTTGCAGCAGTTGTCAGCTTCTCTCTGGATCTCTCTGAGGCTTCACACTTATCCCAGACAAGACACAAAAACTCCACCTCTCCTCATCCTCCCCCTCTCCTCCTCCTCTCAAAAGTCTGGGCTTATTGTGCAACTACTTGTTGCAACTCCTCATGTTGGGAACATCTACACTTCATATCAGAAATAGACAGAGAGGGTGAGAGCAGGCTGGAGACTCCCCACCCTGCACTCTCTTTCTGTCTCCCCACTGGGGAGAAACATTGTGTCCCTTTTAAAAGGTAAACATTAAGATTATTGGGACTAAATGAAGAAACAGCTAGGAAGAGAAAGTTTGATTAAATAAGGTTGAGGCTATAAAATGTTTTTAGATGTTTTGTGCATAATTTCATAGATGACATATTCTTTCATACTTTAAATTTAATGTTTGTCTATTTATGGAGTGAAGGTAGAATATGTAATGAGTGCAATGAGTATCAGCTTACTGTTTGTAAACACACAGTGTTCACAGTTGATCCCTTCTTTCATGGCTCAGAGCCACTGAGAGAGAGAGAGAGACCTCTTTCACACCAATGACCAGTGTGGGACTGGGTTATCTGACCTGTGTTCAACCCTTCGTTTGGCAATTTAAACCAAGCCAGTCAACAAGAGTTGAAGCCTGGTCACGACAAGTCAGATACGGCCTGTGTCACAACCATAGACTGTATATAAACACACAACCTGAGAGCTGGAAATTGGCATGGTAGTTTACACATTATAGAACAGCTAACATTGTTGCATACTCCAGTCTAGCTGTACACAGAACTAGTGCTATGTAGCTTATTGTAGCTGTCATTGTACAGTAGGCTCTCTGCAGTGCTGCAAGCTTGGGCAAGGGAAGAGAGAGAGAGAGAGAGAGAGAGAGATAAAGCATATTTTATGATCGTTTCACAGAGGTTACGTCCTAAAACACAAATAAAAAACCATCAAATACGCAACAGAATTTGTGGAGACAGAAGCTCTTTTCTCCTACTCTTTATTCATTATTCAGTTGCAGCAGTAAACAAGGAAGCGCTATAGTATTGATTTATAAACATTTTAAGACGCGGGGAGAACATTTAGTCTTTCTTTGATATCAATTAAAAGTAAAGTTAGGCATTGCTGTCAGCTTCCTGACTCATTTTAAAAAAATACAGGGGAAAAAAGACACACTGAACTGCAGGCTGCAAACCAGTGGCTCGGGTGATAGAGAGAGAGGTGGTGCTGTAGGTCAGAGAAATAAATTAAACTTATTTCCATACATTTGCATTCTAACGAGAAAAGCACTGCATATTATACTTTTAAAACCCACTCAATTAATTAACTTCTTTGCTTTGATAGCCAATTGTACTGTCTAAACCTATATCTCAGGGAAATACCCTAATTAACATCACTAACATATTCCTCGATGTCCTGCCCTAAATTGACTTTTCACAGTAATCTGGTTTGTTGCCAGCATGTAAACGTCTCAGGTCAGTTATTGTGTGCCTGTAGGCTGTGTGTAAGGTGCTGTCATGGCATTTACAGGCTCATGATAGGTGCAAGCTGGATGACACAAATGAAAACTCATCACCTTTTAACTGGGCCGATCATGTATTTCCACAAAGCAGGAGATACCGAGTGAACAGTAAATGATTAAACCAGTTAAAAGCTTCCCGTCCATTCCAGTTCTCTCTCTCTCTTTGTCTCTCCTGCCTGTCCAATGACCTCAGATGAACTGGTTTGTTCAGGCCTTTCTACTGAAGAGGAAAAGGTCTGAAGTTTCAGTCTAAGCAGCTCTTGTCCACGTGTTATCAACTCAAACCAGTTTTAGAGTAACAGTTTTCCTTCTAATGGCATTTATAAGTCAACGTGTGCCTTCATGTTACAGTAATGTGGGTTGTGCCCGCTAGTGGACACAGATGAGAGTTACTGTAGTAACACAGTATAGTTATATTTTAGGGCATATGGGAGTCGTTGTGGTTTCAAACAGTGGTGTAACACACTTAACTCACATTTTTAATTGAGTAAAAGTAGCAATGTAAATACTATGTTTCAACTAAAAGTCCTGCATTTAATATAGGAAAAGTGCTATATAAAAGTATTATCATCAATATATACTACCAAAATACTGAAGTAAAGTACTGTAAAACCTCTAAATTGTACTTAGTCACATTGAGTTCACAAGACTTACTAATGTCACATCTGGGTGTTTTAGGTCTCATTAAATCTATTTGATGTATTTTTGTTGATGACTCAAATCAAGCAAGGGCTGATAAGATAGTGACTTAAATAAGACTACGAATCCGACAAAGCATTCAGTGCTTACTTAGTTTTTCAATCAGTAAAAAGTACTGAGGTCAATGCCTCAGAGCTGTATCAAAATCAAATCAACTAATAACTTTATTTAAAAAGAATGCAGGACTGATATATGTCACCATTTTTTAATGTAAACAAATAAATCAAAGTTACAGAAATAAAATGAGAGAAATGTTACATAATCTCAACCTGACAAGTTTGTGTTTGCATATTTGCATCATCATCATAAAAAACAAGCTCAGAGAATAAATACGGTACATTAAGAAGTGGACGGAGGTTCCCTGGAGCAGGAAGTGTCGCTTTTTAACACGTCAGAGGACGATTGAATGCTGCTGTTCTCAGCTAAATCTAAAAGAAATATCTGTCTTTCTTAAATTCTTCTCTGAACTGTTCTTGTTTTATTATAAATAGCTTTATGATCCCATTAAGTAAATTTGCCAGTTTCCATTCAAAATCATTTCTGAAAAGTTTTAATGGTAAGGGTGGTTGTGCAGAGTCTCAGAAAACTTTTACCACTAATCTAATGTGTCACCACAGTTTAAAGCGACAGTCAAAAAAAAGAAAATCTAAGAGTGAGACCTCTTCTTGCAGCTCTCCCCCTCCCCTCTCTGTCGCAGGGGCATATGCATGCATAGAACAGCCAATAGGAACGCTCTCTCTCTAAAATGACCTGTGATTGGCCAAAGTCTCCCCATCATAGGCTAGATTAGTGCGTTCCATTTACCTCAGAACTCGGAAGCCGAAGCTGGGAATGACGTTGTCGGTACACGATCTGTGCTGCCTGCACGATCCGTCATGCGCAATCGCAAGATGTTCGCGCATGCGCAAATGATAATCCTGTTTTCAAGGATTTACGACACTGCACGATCTGTTCCATGCTAGCCTCCACCGGGAAGCTAACGTTAGTTTAGCTAACAACTAATTCGGCTAGCTAGCTGACAGCTTGATTCAGTCTAAAATAACGTTAACTCAAACTAAACACTGGGAAAAGCAGGCTACAGCTAAATTAAGACTTTACAGTAATAACAATAAAGACAAGTATTGATTGATTGTATTTTAAATGAGCACAAGTAAAGTAGAACTGACGAAACAGCTGTTATATATTTTAACGGTTATTTTCAGGTTTTATTTTGAGGGTCTTTTAAAGTTATTACATTTACATTTACAAATCAGATTTTCATTGTTTTCATTAGCTCTAGCCAGGTTAGCCATTGTTAGCAGTGCCAGTGTATAACAACGCACTATGCAATTTTATGTGCTTACAAACAGCGTAACAACATGCCCACAGATAGAATATGGACAGCGCTGCGTGTACGACTAGTAAGACACAAATAACACAGAAGTGCTTATAACATATGTATATTACTACAGCTTTCACTACTGTTAATGCACAGAGCATCCACGTTGAATCTTTAGCTCGGGGTACTCGGTGGTTGTCTGAGTTCCAGGCTCGGAAATCCGAGGTCAGGGGGCGTGTTTTCGACTTTGACCTCGGAAAAGCCGACTTCCGAGCACAAACGGAACACACTATAAAGCCTGAAAACAGAGCCAAGAGTAGGTACAGAAGTCTAGTTTTCTCTCAGACCACTTGAATTACAACATGCTGAAATATTATTATGACGTTCTGGCCCTACAATGCCAAAAATAAATTGCCTAGTACAGCTTTTAACTTAGATTTTCAAAATCTGGATTTATTCTTTTTAAATATATTTAGTGAGGGGAAAACACACAAAAAAATTTGGCGCAAATACATTTCCAACTAAACAATAATCAATAACAATCAAATGTGTTAGTAACAACTCCTGTCTGGTTCAGAGTGGGGCCTGTGTGCAGCTGTGTGGGTGAACTGCTCCTTTAAACACTTAAATTTGCATTCCCTCACACTCACACACTCACAATCTCAGTTTTCAGCAAAAACATGTTGACAGTTTAAACCAAAAGAAAAAGTTTACATCATGTCAACTAGAAATAACTCTTCAATTCAAACAGTGCATACCTGTTTGTTTCATTCCAGTATTGCAACTCGGCCCCAGTATCGGCCCTTGGCCCAGTATCAAGACTTGACCAGTGTCAAGACTCGACCCCAGTGTCAAGACTTGCGTCCAGTATCAAGACTCTCAGGCCTCAGTATTACAGATAAGGAAGCAGAGCAAATAGAAAAGCAGCAGCTGATCTGTACATTATTGCATCATGATGACATCATCGGACAGGGAAGGAAGTTCGATTAAAGAGTTCAGAGCTTCGTTTTTGAAAGTTCAGCAACATTTGAATTGACACTTTGTCTTCTTTTTACAGTTTGCATGTTGATGTGATGGATAAGAGATACCGCACCATGAGACCAAAATACTGCATAGATAAACACACAAACACATAATGTCCTTAAATCTGTTTCTTCATAATTGGAAGACTGAGATGCTTCAAGTTCTTCAGGAGGAGGCAGGAAGACAGACAGGAAAATATTGACCATTACCATAGAAAATAAAAACCACTTTCATTATACAAAGATTTCTGCTTGTATTATGATTTCCAATTTCTTTGATCCAGTCTTTAAAGTCTGGTCCACACATTGTTCCTTAAACTGTCTTTTCATCGGCATGGCTTTGACGTTCATTAGCACTCATTTCTGAAGTATCAAACAAAAATGTTTAGATATAGACTTTGTAGATTATTGCTTAAAAAATAATAACCTTTGTGCACTCAATTTGTATGCGGTTCATTTAGACAAAAGATAGAGTACTAATACAACACTCACATGCCCATATGTTCATTTAAAGAGTTATTGGTCAATGTAATTGTTCCTCCTGTCCATACTGGCTGTAAATACACTGTGAACCTATCCTTTAAGTCTTTTCCACCCATTTAGATTCAACGCCCTTTCAACACTGACTGCTTCACGCTGCATTCATGTGGTGTCGGTATAGACTGAAAAATGAGTTCTCAACTGGGAAAAATGGTACACAACTTATCGAGTTGACGTCATATTATGCAGAAAAATGGCGGATGAACGAAAATGCTGGGTTGATGATAAGAAAGCTTTTTTTAAATTCACATATTGCATATCTGGACACCGGAATTATGGGGGTAGGAAGTAGGGAAGGGCCCCCCCCCCCCCACACACACTTTACGCCTCTGGCCCGATTTCTGCAGCCACATTCTGTCACCGGGATATCTTGCAACTGTGCAAGATGCAGTCACGAAACTTTAGGTCTGTAGTTGGGATCAAAATGACGGCTGAGTTCAAAAATGGGTGTGGGCCGAGCAACAGCCTTGCCCGCCCCCGCTCTATGCCCCTGGCCCGACAACCGTGCAAGATACAGTCACAAAACTTCACAGGTGTGTAGTTGACATTAAAATGAAGGGAACGGTTGAAAATGGGTGTGGTCCGAGCAAGGCCGCTGGAAATAGGGGGGTAGCAAATAGGAAAGGGGCCCCCCACTTTACGCACCTGGCCCGATTTAGCCTCACGCCTGTTGTGACATCGCAAGATGATCTCTAGTATAAAGCTTCATATTAGATTTAAACACTCGAAACAGCGTGTTGTTTTAACGCTCTGAGCAATAAAATACAACATCTTTGTAGCGTCCATGTTGTTTGCACATTACGACTTCCCAACTCAGGAAATGGGACCATCCGAGGAGCACATAAATGCAGCATCATTTTCTCAGATGTTTATGAATTAATTGATTGCAGAACAGAACAAGTGACTCTCCCTTAGTTGCTAATTGGTTCAATTATTGAAATTACTGATAGCCGATAAGAGAAGAGCCTGCAAAGTGAAGTGGACTCTCAACAAACCCTCCTGTTACATCATCTTGGAGGAGTTTTCTATGGTTTCTCCTGGTTCTGTGAAGCTCTTTCACGACTGTCAAACAAACCGTTATGGAGGTCAAAAAAATGCTAGCAAAAGGTATCTACTAGCAATGTTGTTTGTTAGCGAACACCAGACCAACATTAGACAATCCTGCTAGTGCCACGTAGAGACTGCAAGGTTCACTACACACAATATGAAATTGACGGACAGAAAAACAATATACAATATAAACAATACACTAACGTTAAGCAGGGAAAATCAGTTTGTGTGACAAAATAATCTCAACTCAAAGGTCCACTTATGAGCTTAGCTATCAACCCCATCCGTGCAGCCATACTATCTATCTATAAATTGCAGGAACGTCTGTCTGTCTGTCTGTCTGTCTGTCTGTGTGTGTGTTATGCGCATATCTCTCGAACCGTTAGTCCGATGGATTTCAAACTTGACAGGTGTCTTACTATGGGCACGGGTAAGCGCAGTGCCAAGTTTGATGTTGTTTGGATTAGAAATGCAAAAAATATCGTTAAATATATATCGGTAAAAGAAGCACACACTGGCTTTTGCCCTAGCTGCTGGCCACATCCCCTCTCGCACTGCACACTGACTGAGCAAAGCACAGGACCAGAGACAGAGAGGGTCGAAGAAAGCAGCGAAGCTTTGGCAGCTAAAACGTGAAATACACCTCATTGCGACTGTTGTGTGGAATAAGGTTGGCGAAAAAAAGGCGCTTCAAATTATTCTTTCACAGCGCTGTGCAATGCGAGAAAATCTCAGAGCTGAACCGGGCAGACACATTACTTTTCATCATACCCAACCCCGGTTAATTAAGTATACTGCAAACTAATAACATTACCGTCGCCAAAATACCCCTGTGAATCAAATCCCCTACTTCACCGTTAACTGTCAAGCCACGAAACCTGTATGGAAATTAACACCTCTGCTGAAATGTTAAATTCGTTTACAATCATACGACACGAGACAACACCGCCTCTCTCTCTCTCTCTCTCTCTCTACGCACGCACACACACACACACACACACACACACACACACACACACACACACACACGCGGTCCAGTTCTGGTGGTTGATGAACGCAGATATGTGCTGATTAGCTCTCATAACGGGCCGGGTGGATAGCACACTTTGGGCTTTTCCGCCTTTATTCGACAGGACAGCTAGGTGAGAAAGGGGAGAGAGAGGGGGAAGACTTGCAGGAAATCGTCACAGGTCAGATTCGAACCATGGACCACTGCGTCGAGGCATAAACCTCTAATTATATGTACGCCTGCTCTACCCACTGAACCAACCCGGCCACATTACTCCACATTTTCATGTGATATTTTGTGATTACATTCTGAATCTGCAGCGTTCTCTGTCAGGTAAATCAGTAAGTTAGTAGTAGGGTATACAGGGGAGTTGCATATTAAGAGGTTTGGGGTCCTTCTGTAAGTATTTTTGGGGTACAATTTGGTTTTGATTAATTCTACAAGCAGCAATGCCACAGGCCTAGCAATCGGCCCGTTCCAAACAGACACATTTTCAACAGGCACTGCACTAGTCTATAAAAACAAAGCATTTTGGCCCTTCAAAGTTAAGTGTCTGGCAGGGTGCACATGGTTAGACAACAACTTCTTTCTCTGTGTCAAGATGTCAAAAGTCAATATGTGATTGTATGTGGTGTGTTTAACCAGGTCAAAGATAGTAATAGGCTCCTGTCATAATATGAATAACTATATATATATATATATATATATATATATATATATATATATATATATATATATATATATATATATATATATACTGAATATATTGTGTGATAGAGAATGGGAGAGGTGGGGTGTAAGGCGACAAAAAAACAACAACCAAAATATGAACAGTTGAAAACCTCAGAATAAAGCTGGTAAGTGGCTGTGTGAGTTGAGATTATTTTGTCACACATAACATGCTAATTATTAAACTGTACATAGAGCCTTACTAATAGCAGAGCTAAAAGTAGCATGTGTATCCTGAGGGTGGCACTAGAGGAAAGGTAATGGGACCAAATCTAAAGGGTTTGTGTAATGTCTCTAGACCAAAGTGTTAGATGGACGGACAGATCATAAGGTTGTTTGAAAGTTGTGAAAAAGCTTTGGGTGAATATGTTTATATATAAACTCTAAAATAACTAAAAGCAACCAGAGAGTTAGTTTTTCCTCATGGAAATAATAATAATTGGAATAAGCTTGTTAAATGTATTGATTAAGTAAAGTATTGAGAGACAAACACATTGTTGGGTTTGGTCTTTTCATGGGATTTGTCAACAATAAGAACAATTTAGAAAAATGCCTGCCTTATCTTTTAATTTATTTTTCTGCTGTACGTTAGGAACGAGTTGAACATGAGTGCAGGGACGTCTGAGGGAGGACACCTGAGGCATCAGTCCAGTGTTAATATGACATGAAGACATCTGCAGTAGTATTTGTTCATGACGGAGGATGTCTGACATCAGGTTGGTGCTAGTTAGCTCCTCCAGCAAGAGCAAGAAGAGCTTGTTTTCAGAGGCGATTTGTTTAGACAGAAACAACCTCCTCCAAACTCTGAGGACCCGACCCAACCAGACCTGACTAACTTGTCCGCCTTTTTGTCTAGGTTTTGGGTATCGTTGAGACATTTTTTAAATTCTGCTTGTCAATTCCGGTTCCTCACAAATCCTGGTTCTGATCCTTGTTACCTTAGTCAAAACAAAATACATTAAAAACAAACTCCAGTTTTATTTTCAGTACATTTGGACTGCCACAAAGATGTACTTTGGGGTACTTTTTTGGTAAAAAAAAGGTCAAAGAAAGAAAAATATAAATATTCTCTACTGTATATTTCCATGCACAAGTTGAACGTTTTACTTTCTTTTGGATGTTTTGAATCTGGAGCATCAAAATGACAAATGAGGACAACAAAAAAGCGGCATACTGATTTTTTTCCCAAGACAACTTATTGCTTACTAAAAAGGACTTTTCCATGACTGTGTAAAAAAAAAATCCAACGTTTTCAAGGATGTGTGGGAGCCTTTCAGCCTCTGATCCTTTCTGGTTTGGATAAAATCATCACAGGTTGCTGTTGCGTCAGCTGTGAAGTTTCAGACCTGAGAAGAAGATCCAGACAGAAGGAGGAGGTTCTGTCCTTTCGAGTTTCCTTTTGAAGCCTCAGTCAAGTGAGAAGGTTGCAGGTTTGAATCCCTGCAGCCTTGATGGCAGAGCTGATATCCCTTCTTCCCTCACTCCAACAAACTTGAGGTCAAAGGTCAACGGTTCGACTCCTCACCGCCAACGCTGCCATCAGTAGGGTGTGAAGAGGATTGATCCTTGGCTCGCTCTGATTGGTCCAGGAGCCGGACGCAGGAAGGAGGTGGTGAAGAGGGACGAGGAGGTTGGAGGACGAGGATGGAGAGAGATGGTAGGTGTTAGGGGTGAGGAGGTGGGAGTGAGGAGGGGGGAGGAGGAGAGAGAGGAGGGCGGATGAGCAAATGGAGTTGAGAAGAAGGAGGGAGAGAGGGAGGGCTTCACCAATTCCTTCTTAAGAGGAGAGGACCGGAAACAAGGAAAGAAGAGGAAGGGAAACAAGGAGAGTAGAAAAAAAAGCAAATAAACATAATCATTAATTCAGAAATTATTATTATATTTCTTTTTATTGTCTCACCATTATTGATTTATATCAGCATTCATCTATTTTACTGATGCATTCATTGATCTGCACAGATCTATAATTAATTATGGTTCATGCCAATAAAGTAAATTGGAATTTGAATAAGAGTGAGAGGTAGATAAATACTTACAGTAAGTGAGCTGCGCTGCTGTTTGTTATAAGGGCTGTATTTGGGTTTGCTGGGTTTTCCTGCCACTCTGTCCTTGTGCCTCCTGCTGGAGATGTGCTGCAACAACCACAAACATTGATATTCTTCTGGGGTTCCCACTATGATATCATATAGTTAAACTGTGGTTGAGTCCGAAATCACTTCCTATTTATGACAGTAGATCTGTATAAAGTACGATTAGAATAATGTTATTATACTGTATGTGCCCGCTGTGTTTCTACCTGTTTGAGTTGGATCTCAGAGTTGACATGGACATCACAGATCTGGCAGTGGAAAGTTTTGTTCTGCAGGCCGGAGCCCTTCAGTGCAGAGCTGCTGCCGTTCTTCAGCTTGGCTCCGGCTCGAGGGTAGGCCTTGATTGGCCCAGCACCGCTCCGAGCCTCCAGCATCGTCTTGTGCTTTGAGCCTGGAAACAGAGACGCACAGAAACCAAACTTCTATGAAACTATGAAAATGACAATGAAGTACTAGATAAATTCCCTTCCTTCCAGCCCACTAGTTCCCGTTTATTTCTATTTAAATCAAACTGCAGAGACTTGAAACTTGATGAAGACAATAATATATCTGTATAGTAATCATCATGTGATTACTAATCACACAAGTGTTAAAAGCTCTCCCTGTTGTTGCATTCAAGGTCTGTGTTAAAAGCTCTCCCTGTTGTTGCATTCAAGGACGGATGTGATCACTTAAGCTTCCACTGAAGAGATGAAAAATGGCAGCAGATAAAAATATTATATATATATATATATATATATATATATATATATATATATATTATCCTTACATCATCTTGTTCTTCCTCACCTGCATTATGAGCCTCCAACTGAGACAGAGAGTTGACGGCGACTTTACACAGAGAGCAGTACAGCAGTTTCTTCGCTTTTTCCTCCTCCGACTCCACTGAGAGAGGAGCATTCTGGGTAGAGGCCTGGGAAGGAGGAGGAGGAGCAGCAGGGGATGAAGAGGAGGTGACAGGAGCTGGAGGAGGGGGAGGCGGAGAGGCTTGGGAAGAAGGGGAAGAGGAGGAAGAGGAGAAGAGGCCTGAGGCGGGGAGAGCGGTGGGAGGACTAGAGGGAGGAGGCTCACTGCCTGGTCTGCTAGAGGAGGGGGAGGTGGATGAGAGAGGGGAGCAGGAGGGGAGGAGGAAGGGTTTAAGAGGAAAGGAGTCCATGGGGCTAGATAAGAGATCTGGAGGTAAACAGGTGGGAGAAGAGGAGAAGGAAAAGGAAAAATAAAAAAACACCCTTTGCTATAAAACCCAAACTCACTCCAAAATAAAAATCAGTAACATTAACAGTATTTAGATCAGTGTTATTAAAATTAACCTGTGTGCTGATCGTTGCTTCTGTTAGCTGAGACAGGAGGGGCGGGGCAAAGAGGACTTGTGATGCTCCCATTGGTCTCTCCAGTGATTGACAGCTTGGCCTTGGTCTTGTTCTCCTGAGACTTGAGCTTCTTGGCATGACGACTGCCTCTGTAATGAGCTTCTGCCTGAGACTGAAGAAAGAGACATACAGAGAAGTTTTAATTTTCTATTTGGGCTTGTTTCTCTTACTAAAAGTCTTGATGTCACTTACTGTCTAGCTACTCTTCCACTAGCTTCTGAGACTCAGTACAGTCTTTCATTGAGGGTTTCTTTCACCAGTCTTTCTGAAAAATTGCTGAATCCTTATCACTGTCCGACACTGTCAAACTATTTTTTAGCATACAAAAAAAATTCATAAACTGTTTTGCAAGCACAGCAGTGTGGGTATTATACATCATAGTAGTCAATATCAATTATATCCATCAAAACACAGTTATCTTTCCAACTTTTATCTGTAATGTCTGCTGTCTAAACAAGACCAATAGTCTGCATGCTGGTGCTTTGAGCTAAATGCTGTCAGCATGCTAACATGCTCACAGTGACAATGCTAACATGCTGATGTTAAGCAGGTAATATTTACCATGTTCACCATCTTAATTTAGTTAGCATGCTAACATTAGCTAATTTGCACTTCAGAAAGGACGCTGCTCATAAGAATGCCATTCATTCTGCAGGTATTAAATCATAAACTAAAGTACTTAACAAATAACAAATTTGACATACTTGCAATAACCTACTGTATGTGTGCATTTTCACAATAAGATATCCAGATACAAATAGCTTGCTAGGTGAAGATGGAGTATTTTAGGTCTATTCAGCCTGTACATCAACCACCAAGAGTTGGAGAGCCTATGTGTTGGGATGTATATGGACTTGAAATGTGAAACCAGAATTGTATATGAACAATTTAGATAAAGTTCAGACTGTACAAAATGGTTCAATTGTTCAAATTTGTTCAAGTATTGTTTGTTTGTCCAAGACAAATTTCCTTCGGGACAATAAAATCTATTTAATCTTATAAGTTAGGTGTCACCACACAGTGTAACAAGCCCAGAGTAACAGTGTACACAAACCTCCAGGTTAACAGTGTCCTCATGTGACTGTCTGGAAGCTCCATGACTCAGCTTTTATTCAGTTTATTAGACTCAGAGTTAATGCTGCCCTTTTTACCCCTCTCCTTGTCTCCTCTCCTCAACAGTAATTCTTGTTTTTATGTTCACTCATGAATAACTTAAACAGCTCATAAATGAGTCATGATGACTGGCATGTCACTAACAATGCAGCTTGTTACCTCTCAGCAGTCATTATGTGGATGAGCTGTGTCACAGCACTGTAATAATATAGATGTTAGGTACAGTAAACCTGATTACACACCTGCTGTTTTGAAGGAATGTCTGACAGGATCATCCACTAAACAAAAACAAGCCTCACAAAGTTATAGTATTTAGTAGTTCTCTGCAGACAAAAATTGTAGGCATGTCCTTTTAAAGGAACAGTCCAATATCAGCTTCAGTCAGCTTAATCTATGTGGCTTTGTAAAACAAGATTACAATGCAAGTATCAACAATTAGGGAGAACTAATATTAGCGAGCAAACTAAATGTAAATTTTAGAGCACTACTGTATGTTACATTATATTCTGACTGTTCAGAACGGTTTTATTTCTTTCCCCAATTCGGTAACCACAGATTTGTAGTTGCTAATGAGCTAGTATTTGTAAAGTAGCCTAACAT
This sequence comes from Sander lucioperca, assembly GCF_008315115.2. Classification (NCBI taxonomy): domain Eukaryota; kingdom Metazoa; phylum Chordata; class Actinopteri; order Perciformes; family Percidae; genus Sander; species Sander lucioperca. Next base: position 36,784,614 of record NC_050180.1, on the reverse strand, counting down.
CTAGTAAACAAGCAACCGAGACGTAGATGATAAGATATACAGTATATCAGTTCCATCTCTGTGTGTCCAGAGATACAGTAGGTCCAGGGTGTATTTAGCCTAGCTTAGCAAAAAGACTGGAAGCACGGGGAAACTGCTAGCCTATAGCTTCATCAAAAGTGAAAAAAGTGAGAATACCCTGTAATTTTCAGCGTCACAAATCATAAAATTCTGTAAGGTCCTGGTAGGACCCCTGAGAATGATATGGACTACCATCAACCGGAGAGTTAGAGAGTTAGTCAAGACCAGACTAGTGTTGACGAACTGACCGAAGAGCCGGTTAATTAACCCGACTCGTGTCACTGAACCGGGAGAATCGAGTGCCATACGTCAATTAACCGACTCACTCCTGTTTTTTGCTGGTATTCTTCTGCTACTGTGTGTGTAGTAATCTAGCTCATTAGAGCCTCCACTGTAGTAGTGGTGGTAGAATCAATCAGGAAATGAGCTACCTAGACCACCAGGTTGAGTTATCAACCGATCCCAGAAGCCTTTATTTCTCGTGCATCTTAAATGATTGTGTACATAGAAATTCATAGGCCACATTATCAATGGATATCACATACAAATACACGTCATGTTATCTTAGGAGTTATGTTAAGTTAAATGTTTGTTACATGGTAGGTAGGCTGTCACCAGGAGACCGCGCACCAGGCTACCAAACGAGACCGTAACCGTGCCTAATGCATGAGTCTATGTAATCAAACGGGTGTCTAAGTTCTCGGCAAGTTTGAGTTATCAGCCGATCCCAAAAGCCTTTATGTCTCGTGCATTTTAGAATTGTGTTCATGGAAATTCATAGGCTACATTACCAAGGAGAAAGTATTCTAGCACATACAAATACACGTAATGTTATCTTGGTAGTTATGTTAAGTTAAATGTTAGAAGTGAATGTTGCTACATGGTAGTTAGACTGTCATAAGGAGACCGCGCATAGTATGTCAAGACCGAACGTAACCGCAACCGCTCAAGTCTAATGTAATCAAGCGGTGTCTTGGTTCCTGGCGGGGGAAGTAAACGAGCGATTCATTTTATGAAATCATCTTTCTCTCTGTCTTCTACAAATTTAGATGAGAAGATGGATATCAATTTCATCTCTAAGTGTAGCCTTAAGCACATGGACTGGAAGCAAGGGAGAACTGCTAGCCTCGCTCCATCAAAATAGAACAAATACACCTTCCAACAACTCCAAAGCTGTAGTTAGTTTTAGCAGCAGTTAGCATTGGAGCTATTTGTTGACCAGCAACTGCTGGGCACAGTGACTGCATCTCAAAACTACTGTCCATATTGTGGAGTTGCAAGGTTTGCTTCCAGTCTTTGTGAGAAGCTAGGCAAACCATGTCCAGGATGGACAGAACAATAGGAGATGAAACTGCTATCAATCTTATCATCGGACTCTGGGGAAGACCGATAATAAGAGGATTTCCAGAAATGTCACACTATTCCTTTGAATGTACTTCAAACATTTTGATCGCAACAGGACCAAAGTGCAGATAGATCACATTACAAGAAGTTTATCAAAGAAACATAATCAAACTGACTGGATTAAAAATCAGATCTACAAGTTAAACACAAACACAGACACTTACATCAGAGTTAAACCTCAGCTGGCAGACGTTGCATGAGATGACCTGTTTCTTCCTGGGTATAAAGGTAACGCCAAAGGTGTGGTTGATGACGGCTTTCTGCACCGGGTCCATCTGCAGGATTCACACAGAGGTCAGAGATCACCAGCCTGCTCAGGAATGGCTGAACAGTGATGACAGAGTGTTGCCTCTTGTCTCTTTATCACAGTCAGTCTGTAACGCCTGCAGCTACAACACCCTGTCACTGTTACTGTCCCTCACACACACACACACACACACACACACACACACACACACACACACACACACACATTACCGTGTTGAAGTTTGGGAACAGTCCGACTGGTGATGTCGTCTCGACAGGAAACGACAGGAATGGTTTCATCATCACCGAGGGACCATTGGCACCAATTAGCCCTGGCAATGCCCCGCCCACTGCACCACACCCACCTCCTGGAAACAGAGAGAGAAAGAGTTTGAATGATTGATTTCCAATAACTGAGCTCATGACACTAATATTGATTTGTGCTTTTTAGTTCTTGGCACATGACTGGAAGTGATTGGTTGTCTGTTTAACATCAAAAAAGTGTCCTTTCAAAATGATTCAACGCATTGACATTGACAAGAAGTTTTTAATACTTCAGATTACAGAGAGAGAGAGCAAGCCTTCTGTGTATATTAAAACACTTTGTGATCACACAAGTATACTTTCTGGTTGAAATGATAAAATAATTTCCCAGGGCGAAACCAATGTTTAATATAACATTTCTACAGACTGTACAGACTGCACCAATCCGTTTTCATCTTTTTCAATGGATCATACGTAATGTCCGCTTATTCTGTGGAAATATTGCAATTAAAGGTTGATTAGAGAAGACATTTTATCATTCCAGGCAAACGGGAAACATCTTTGAGATCATGAAAATACCTTTGAAGACACAACCACTGCTGGATAACATGAGAGAGCAGACCTCCGCCAAGGCAATTTGACAGCTGAGAAATTATTTTTGTGATTATTCCAACACCACATGAATGCAGCACAAACGTCCTATCTCTTAATATTAACGAAAATGAAAAATAATTTGTGTATCCGCCCTGTGAAACAGATCTGTTTCACTTTTTGGGGTTCTTCTTGGCCTATACACCCTTCCACCAAGTTTTATTAAAATAAGTCCAGTAGTTTTTCTGTAATCCTGCTGACTGAAAAACAAACAAAACAACACACAAACAAACAAACAGACAAACCCAACCGAAAACATAGGCGGAAATAATTGCTATAATTTTCTTAACTTTTTAGTCTGGAGCTTTCTGTTGTAAAACCATAAAGAGAAATCATTCAAAAATTAACCATTATGTACAATAAAATCCACTAAGAGTCGTATAAACACATTATTTTTGTGAAATTCATGCGGTGAATGGGGCTGCTTCAGCAAAAGTAGTGCTATCTCTGAAGTCTGAATCCAAATTTAATGTGAGGAGGTGTTACATATACTGTATATATACATACTCTATCTGTGTATGTTTATAGTCACAGCTTGTAGAAGCTCTGCAGTGAATTATTTCATAACAACAAAGTGTGGGTGGAAACACTGAGAGCAACTGAATCAGCCCTGACATAGAAGGAGGAGGAGGAGGAGGAAGAGGAGGAGGAGGAAGAAGAAAAGGCGGAGGAGGAGAAGTTTTTGGTCTTATTGGTTTTGTCCATCTATCCAAGTTAAGTTAGGTCAACCCATTCTATGCCTTTTAAATACACTATAAACCAGTCTAACTAATTCTAAATGCTTGCAATCCAACCCATTCAGTATGTCCTATAATGCTCAAATTCTTTTCCAAAATCTGGAAATAATATGCCTTTGGGTGGCCAGACCAGCTGTGATTAGTCCAGATGTCTGTGCCATCTCACCAGGGGGGCGGATACTGGCAAACTTTGGGCCACTATAGTGCTTCTTTAACCTCTGTGCTATCTATTATTATAACTGTAAATAATTTATTAAAGTTTCTTTCGTTTTTCCCCCGCAAAATTACATAAGTGGGCCCCAGGGGTTGAGGGCCAAACATTATTGGGCCGTGGCACAAAAAAAGTTTGAGAAAGGCTGTTATAACCCATTCTTAATGCACTATAATCCAAATCCAGTTCTAACCCTTGCAGATGAGGGTTTCTAAAAAAGCTTTAAATGTTGATGACTGAATAAACTGGATTGAGAGGCTTGGTTTTAGGGCCAGGCCAGCTGTCTGTGTTTTCAGACAGACTTAACCCATCTGAACCCATTCTAAATGCTTTATAACCAATCTTAACCCACTCTAAATGCCTTAAAACTAACCTAATGTAAATGCGTTATAACTAGGGCTGTCAATCGATTAAAAAATGTAATCTAATTAATTACATACTCTGTGATTAATTAATCGAAATTAATCGCATACATAATTAACGGTGCCTAAACCGATACTTTTTAAGAAAGTAAAAAAAGAAAACAAAAAAAAGGGTACTAAACAACAGTCGGCAACATTAAAGAACGGCTTGTTTATTGCTAAGGCCATATGGTCAAAATTAAATGATTTAATAATAATGTATAACAATAACAATAACTTATTTCACTAGTAAATTGCTGTTGAACGACAAAAACAACCACCAGATGGGAAAAGGACATTTACAATAACTTCAAATGCACCACGAGGCTGTAGTTTACCAGTTTCATTGAACGCACCGTCTGTGTTGTTTTTCAGCTGCAGATTGTTACATACCGGTGTTGAATCCTCTACAGTAAAACACAGTCAAACTTTACACCGTTTAGCGTTAGCTGTCAGCATTTTAACCGTTTTTTAATCCAGCTACTAGCTAGCGGTAGGCTAACGTTAGCTGCTGTTGAGTATAGTGTTAACTAGTGTCACGTGCAGCAGTGTTTGTGTTGCCTGTAACGTCTGTTTCAGAGCATCAGAGAGAAGTGCAGACATATCAGTGGCACCAGATTTCGGTAGCCAGGGTTGGCAGGAAGAAGATTTTTACAAGTGTTCCAATTAATGATCCAGGCAGCACATTCTCGTCTCCCTCCTTCATTTTACAGTCGAACGGTGGCTAGAACGGCTCGGGGTCAAACATCAATATGGAATAGATTAATCTGCGTTATTTTTTTTAACACGTTATTTTTTCTCAGATTAATTAATCGAAATTAACGTGTTATTTTGACAGCCCTAGTTATAACCCATCTTAACCCAATGTAAATTTTATATAACCTACTCCAAATGCCTTATAACCCATACTAACCTAATGTTTTGTAACCAATCCTAACCCAATCTTAATGCCTTAACCCATCCCACTGTAAACGCCTTAATACCCATTCTAAATTAACTTTAATCCATTGTGACGTGTTAAATCCAGTTCTAACCCTTGCTGATGAGGATAGACAGTTTTAAATGTTTATCTGAATAAACTTGATTGAGAGGTTTGGTTTTTGTACTCAGACCAGGCCAAGCCAGGTCAGGTGTATTTGTGTTCCCCAACTGACTTTAAGATAGCTGTGAATTAGCAGTGTGCCATGATGCTGTTGTCTGAGTTTATCCTCATATAGCAGAGCTATGAGTCATTGTCTGCATTTATCACTAAAGCTCATTATTAAGTTCAGAACAGCATGACTCAACACAGAGCTGTAATCAAACACATGTAGCTGGACACACAACAGCTCAGATCACTGTCACTGTGTTGTTATTAGCTGGGATATTATTTATGATTATAAATACAGATTGTCTATTTAAAGATGGTGTAATGTGTCAGCTTGGTGGACCAGCCAAAATAAAGGTTCACTTTCAATAATACAGTCACAATGAAGATGTAATGCTAGCAAACTGCAGACTGTCATTATAAAAAAAGAAGGTATTTGCAACCACTGTAAAGCAGAAAATTATTCATCAACCTACTACGTCACAGTATTTATTAGCAGTATTTAGTATTTACTAGTAGTTCCCAAAGTCAGTTTGATTTGCAGTTTGTATCCTATCATGTTGGTACAAACATCACAGAGCACAATAAACCGACTAAGTACAGTGCACCACCAGCTGACATCTTTTCACTTTTGTGAACTTGTGAGTATGTCCTTCATGTTAAACATTGCAATGTGGGACAGAGACACCTGCAACCTCCTGAGAGACCACTGAAACCACCTCAAGAATCATTTCACCTTAAAAAAAACAGAACCCTTTGAAAGACCACTCACACAAAACAAGATCCGATTGAACCTCATCAAGGACTACTGAATCTATAACAAGAAGACCTGAAACATCCAGGAGAACCACTGGAGCTCCCTTAAGTAAACTGGACACTTTATCAAGAAAGATTATACCATGACCCTTGGGGCCCCCCCAAAGGTGTGGTGGGAGGGGGTATCTGACGCTGTTCAGCGATCTGTCAAGCACTTCCATTGAACCATAGTGATGCTTTGAACCTCCTGAAGCACCACTGAAACCACTGCAAGGACCATTTGAACCACCTTAAAAATCCCTAGAAAGACATGTCAGGACATACTGAAGCTCCTTCCACACATGCAATGCAAACCTGAACCTATCTAGACTACCTGGAGAAGCTGTATGTGAGAATGCAAATTCCCTAGTACAATGTGTGTAATATCCTATTGAGCCCATGTGTGATTGTCACAGCGAGGAATTGGGCGTGTTGTTGACGTTTCTATCATGCACCTGGCGTGAAACCGAAAGATAACATACATCCTAGGGTGAAGAAGAAGGGTGATTTACACAAAGATGGCAACGAAAATGACTAACTGGAGAGAGGACGAGATTCAGAAACTTCTGTAGGTAAGGGCCGAAGCCAAAATCGTCAGACAAACTCAGGGCACGGCAAGAGACTTGGTTGTTTATGACCAAATTATGAACCGGCTACATGACCACGGTGTAATTCGTGTCATGTCCTGCCTCATGCACGCTCTACCCAGGCACCAGCCCTCGCCGAAACAAAAAAAACAAACATCTAGATTATTTCCAGTGAGTGAGAATGCGTCTGACACAGACAATTTCATTTTGTGTGTTACATGTGTGAAAGGGCAACTGATTTTCGGTCTGCATGCTTGTATTTGTAACTGCACTTAATTTTGTCATTTTTACAATGTGAATGTACAACAATGAAAACAGAGTCATGATTAGTATGAATTGGAGTTTAACTTTTGGTGATGTTCATGTGTGTATGATAAATGGCGTGGTGACAGGGTCGTCGTAATTCTGTCCTGTCCTCTGAGATCGGTTTACAACATACACACACACACACACACACACACACACACACACACACACACACACACACACACACACACACACACACACACACACACACACAGTAACCCTCCCCTTCTGTCTTACAGTAAGTTGCTGATCTAAGAAGCTGCTATAAATATTGCTACACATCTGCTACTGCATTCGCATGGAGACAGTCTGTAAACCAGCACTGAAAACCGGCCAACAACGAAGTAACAAGCTAGACAGTTTTATTTCAGGCTGTTGGCGATTCAGCTTGAAGAGCTGTGAAACGCGGCACAACATGTAAACAAACTAACACGCTCAGTTTGAAGTTTCTTCACAAGTTTCTTAAAACGCTTTTCCATCTGCAGCCTGCAAATCTGAAGAGCGTAATAAATAACAAAAGTGCTGAGAAGTTTCAAACTTAAACAGATATTGAAACTGGAACTGACCAGTTTACTAGCTGAGTGGTGTAAATCAAATCACATACAAGGAATTTGTCTTGGGGTTTTGTATGTGCATGATGGTCACAATAGACATAGTAAGAGAAAAGTAAGTAATGCAAAAGTCAGTCTTTGTATTTTCTCTATACTTATATGTGTACACCCCTCTAGCATATAATGCTCAGGATTGTTCATAATTTCAATCAATGAAGAGATACTGAAGGGGGAAACAAGTTCTCAGAGCTGGCTAGCTAGTTAGCTTGGTCGCTAACAGGAAAATTAGACTTACCACAAACTATTCCTATTGTGTGGAGTCATTTAAATATGTCGACAGAGGAGGTCAATGCCCCTGCATACCCATACTTATCCTGGCTGATCACGAGCTCTGCTCAGTTTGAAGATGGGCAGAGCTATCCACTAATCACGGTGATTCCATTGAAATTAATTGCTTTTTTATTTCATCATTTTAAATGCAGTTCTAAAATTCTAAATGATCAAAGTTTCTTTTACTGGTACTGTGTTTGCTGACATCAGCAGCTGCTGAGATTAAATGGTCTATCAATTCATTGTAAACCCTTTCTAATTTGAAGTGTCCAGTTTCCTGCTGGTCAGTCCAGTTTTATCTGCTGAGGTAAGATTTATGATTGTGGCTGCAGTCAGGCATGTCTGGCATTCACACCTCACACTAACACACACACACAATAAAGACGTATGAAGGAAAATCTTACACAGTGGTTGGCTGTACCGTCAGCTGCAGACTGAAGCTCCTGTAACTGATCTGACATGTAGACCTCTGTGTCATCTGTCATAAACCACCCCCATAATGTAGCCAATGGCAGTGGTTACTAAGAACTGTGTCTGATATTTAATCACTCACACCCCCGCCCCCTGGTTTATAAATCCAAATGGGACAATCATTTCAGTTATTTGCAGGACTTGGCACACAGATCATCTCTGGTGTTTCAAACAGGTTGAAAACGTATTTAGTTAAGTTAAGAAAAAATGAAGAAAAGGAAAGGAAAAAATATATATTTTTGGGTGAAAGCATCTGATCAGGTGGACTGCCAAAATAAATCTGTATAAACAAGAAGCAAGACTAACACAGACACATACACACACAATCACAGTGCCAGGTAAATATAATAATACTAACACTTAGCACATAGCAACCAGCTGGCAATAAAAACTTGTGTTTCAACTGCAGTACTATTCTTACGAGCCAAAGAGCAAAAGCCAAACACACCCACTACTGTGTGTGTGTGTGTGTGTGTGTGTGTGTGTGTGTGTGTGTGTGTGTGTGTGTGTGTGTGTGAAACAGTTAACCCTCTAAATATGTTGAAGCAGATATCAAAGTGTAGGTAAATCAACATGGCTCTTTTGTTGTACAGACTATAGCTTTAACACATTCACTTTAAATCTGCGCAGATGTTTCTGATCAGTAGTAAGCTGAGTTGACAGAGCTGAAAGAGCCAAAATAATTCCAAAATAGAGGAACATATTATAACTTATTAGCTGTGTTGCAACATTCAGTTTTATATAAGAGGAATGATTCATAGAAAAACAGGAGTCCGTGCAACAAATTAACTGAATAGACTGTGTGAATTTATTTTCCTGTTAACGACCAAGCTAACTTACTCAAAACCTTTACTTAAGTAAAAATATCAATAACACAGGGTGAATAAGTAAAAGTATTAGCAGCAAACTCTACAGTAACAGTACTCATCATGTAGCAACATTAATATCATATAAATATTATTATGTATTACATTATTTAAATATTGTCACTAATGCATAAAAGTGTAAGCAGAAACGTTCCATCCTAAAAGCAACTATTAATTTTAGCTTTTAAATGAATTTATTGGAGAAAAAAGAAATATAAAAGCAGAAACAGAAAAAATATTTTCTTAAAACACATGAACAATATCTGTTAGCTCACTTTTAGTATTAGTACACTGACTGTTAGTATGTCAATCTGTTTTTAATTCAAGTGAACCGACTGTATCTTGTTGCTGAATTAAGACAAATTAAATATTCTGCATATTCTCACTGCACTGATGGAATTTTTTTACATGAAAATAAGTAGGTTAGGACTCAATTATAAACTAACATGACTTGAGAAGAAGATATTTTTGCAAGAACAAAACAAATGCATCATCAATTAATGATCATATGTTTTGTTTAAAAAATCTTAATTAATGAAATAAATAAAAAGCTGGTAAAAATTAAAAAATAATATTTGCTGCTGAAATGTAGAGGTACCTCAAAATTGATACAGGTGTAAGTTGTACAATCTGAACTGGAGAAGTCAAACCTCCAGGTGGACAATAAAAAAAAATGTTCAAGCGGTAAATAAATGATCATGAATATAAAACTAGCAAATACATTTTCATCTTAACCCATCAATGGGTGAAAATGTTGAACAAACCAGTGAGCAAAACACACACACACACACACACACACACACACACACACACACACACACACACACAGAAACATACATATCTGTTGACTCTAATGGGTGCCAACTCAAAAATCATACAACTAGCAAATAAAGTCGTCAGCACTCACATGTAAGCATAATATTTTTGATAATGCACAGCCGCGTTTAGTACGTTAAGTATATTAAACAACTCAACAGTTTATAAAATAGTTCAAATCAGCAATAATTTGAACAGATGTACAACAGATATACATACGTACATAATTACACATATACATAGCCATATTCTACTGCTCTTCATACTATTCATCCTGCACATACACTTATTCTTACTACTCTTATAATGTTACCACACTGCACATAGCTGTACATACTGCACATATATGTCTATATGGTTCATTCAGTATATATATATATATATATATATATATATATATATATATATATATATATATATATATATATATATATATATATTTATTTATTCTGTTTTTCTTATTATATATTCTTTTAATACACTGCATATATCTATATCTATATTATTCTTACTACTAGTATAATGTCACTGCTACTACATTGCACATATCTGTACATGTTGTTCATACATTGTTCATATTACATAGCCATATTTATTCTGCTCTTATAACACTGCAATATACTTCTTGTCCTGCCTATGCACCACCATGCTTTTTTTGCACTTCTGGTCGGACGCAAACTGCATTTCGCTGTCTTTGTACTTGTACACTGCACAATGACAATAAAGTTGAATCTAATCTAATCTAATTATAATTAGTAATAACAATTTTCAGCATTATGAGTTTTGATACTTTACATAAGCTGCATTCACAATATCTAGGAACTTCTACTTAATTATGAAATATTTTAAATGCAGTAGTTTTACTTATAACAATTTTCACAGTCTGGTATTGCTACTTTTACTTAAGTAAAAGATCTGAATACTTCTTCCAACACTGCTTTGTCTACATAGCAAGCACTATGTTATAGAAAAATTACAAAAATGTGAAAAACCAATCAAAAGATTATCAAATGTGACAAGGGGGATTCAAATTTAAATATAAAATCAAAATGAAACCTAGTCTGGTTAGAGTAAGCTACACCTTGGAAGCTCATGCTATAATAGTCTCAGAGAAATCCTTATAAATATCCATAGAGAATCATTAACAATCCCACTTATAGCATATATATATATATATATATATATATATATATATTCTGAACTCAGTATATTCAAATCTCTTCCATCTCTTGATATTGAATAACTAATTTCAGAGTTGGGTGAAGGTGTGAATGGTGTACTGGAGAACAGTTATGCACCAGAGCTTATCATTATTACTGCTTCCTTATATCATCATCCAACTCAGGCAGAGACAAGAGAAACATCTGGTGCTGTTAATCAGACTGTGAAGTGATGTGAACGGCTGCCGTTAAAGCGAAACTGACAGCAGCGAAAGACATTTCTCACACAGACAGCAGGAATAGATGAAGGCTGAGGATGAGGAAGGCGGAGGATGGTGATGACGATGATGGCATTTATTTAAATTAAAGGTTCCTACCTGAACCAGACGTCTTTTTTTCTTTATCTCGATCCAGATTTACTTTACTTTGTTTCTCCTCTTTCTGTCTGTATGTATTCTACTGCACTCTAATCTGTCGACTACTGTACTCTGCTGTTCTTGAGTCTGCCTGTGTTACTCTGCTCATGTCTTCTTACGAACCAAAGAGCAAAAGCCAAACACACCCACTACTCACTCTGTGTGAGTGTGTGTGTGTGTGTGTGTGTGTGTGTGTGTGTGTGTGTGTGTGTGTGTGTGTGTGTGTATCAGGTGACTGGACTAAGAGTGGCATGTGTCATCGCTATCTGAACCCACAAACCCTGAGCGTCAGGTGTGTGTGTGTGTGTGTGTGTGTGTGTGTGTGTGTGTGTGTGTGTGTGTGTGTGTGTGTGTGTGTGTGTGTGTGTGTGTGTGTGTGTGTGTGTGTGTGTGTGTGTGTGTGTGTGTGTGTGTGTGTGTGTTACTCCTTCTTAATCCCCTGCTGCCATTTCTTCCATAGAGAAGAAACTCTATCCCTGGGGATGAGAGAGAGAAGAGAGAGAGAGAAATACACACTGAGAGAGTAGGAAGAGAGAGGCCACTGTGACCGATACAAAACTAAGAAAAACTGAGTGAACACAGCCTGGTCATAGAAAGGCAGAACAGGCTATCCGGGGGCAGGCTGTGTTCACTGTCATAAAAGAGAGGTTGAGACCGAATCTCACTTCTTTCTATACTGTAAGGATTTGAGAGCGGTGTTCTTGGAAAAAATAAATAATATGTATTCTGAGTTTTTCCATCTCCCTGATCCCTAACCCTAACCCAGTATTTGCTGCAAAATATGTTGACTGTTGTCATAAACGAAGAGAAACAAGCTCAGTAGTAAATGTTTCTGAGTAATTACATCTATAAAAGAATTACAGCTGCCCATGTATTATTATAAATGCATTCATTGTTATTTAATGCCTTTATGTATTTGATGCGATTGTTGATATTTGCATATTATTGTATATTATTGCTAATCATCTGTCAATCTGTTGAGAGAGAGAGAGAGAGAGAGAGAGAGAGAGAGAGAGAGAGAGAAAAGACGACCACACACTATTTACATAGTACACAGATTATATTGGAAGATTAAAGTTTAAATTACTCTGCTGCATTTAGTTGTGTGTGTGTGTGTGTGTGTGTGTGTGTGTTTTGTGTGTGTGTGTGTGTGTGTGTGTGTGTGTGTGTGTGCGTGTGTGTGTGTGTGTGTGTGTGTTGTTGCAGTTGTTGGATCATACCGTCTCCTGTTACACAGAGCACAGTGTGTGTGAGAAAGAGACACACACAAAACCAGCTGGTTCACAGTTAATACAACACACATTAAAGTGGCTATATGTAACTTTCAGTTTGTGTTGATTCCAGCAGCAGGACAAAGGTGGTACTGTTTTTACCACACCTGCTGTCATAAAGGTCTTTTCTTTACGGTGCTTTATTGCTCACTGTATAGCACTGAGTTAGCACTACCAGGAGGTCATATAGTTGCGATGAATAAATTTGCTCGGACAGAAAATCATTCATTTACAATAAGAGAATACGTTACAGATGCATCGTTGCATTTCAAAAGTTGCATACGGTAACTTAGCCAACTTTGGATGTATCGTGAGCTAAACCGGGTATCACTGTCACTGTGTCACGAGCCAAAGCATTAAGAGATTGTCATAGCAACCAACGTAGTAATAACTTATATAGCACATTTCATGAAACTCACGGACGCTTTACACAGGTACAGGGGGACAAGGGAAAAGAAAATAGTAGGCCAACACAAACACGGACTAAAAGGAATAAAACGTCCTCACTAAATGGAAGGGGGGAGTAATTTAATGTTGGTGTACAACCACATTGCGCATTGTAAAGTTATTTTATGAATGAAATAGACATACTACATACCTAAGGGCCAATTCGGGGACGTTTTTTAATCATTTACAATCCCGTAATTGTCTCCATCTGTTGAAAGCCCGAGTGTGACTCGGTTTTGCCCGTTGTCTTTCACTTTCCCTTTTAGCTTTTAGTTGTTCTTCGTTTAATTTCCTTCTTTTCTGTGATGGCCCTGCCCCAGTATCATTTATAAAAGTAATTGTGTGCACATCCCACCTTCTGGCAGGTGCAGGACAAATGAAAAATACTAAAATGAAAAAATGTAATGTCCGCAACACTGCTTTAAACTCCCATATTTAATATAAAGGCAACGTTTCGACCCTACTGGGGTCTTCTTGATAAAGGGATATATGCAGGCCTTACATTCAGCTGACCCACCATGTGGCTTCAATTAGTCTGATTAGGTCTGAAAGGCCTCAAAGCCCCACTCATGACTCAATTGAGAGAACACTTTCATACAGGTTTTTAACAAACCTGCCCCAGTATCAGCCATAACTACAGCAGATAACTTCTGAAATACAATAAGGCCTATATAAAGAATTCTCCTGCCACCCTTTACCTGGCTGGATACACTAACACAGGCTTTTCCGGTGATACAACGAAACCCGAATGTGTTACTGTAGAGTCGTCTACCTGCCGTAAATCATTTTGTGACTTTGCGGTAAAAATCGGACCCGGGCAGAGGCATTAATAAAAACTATATAAAAATAGCGTTCTTTTCACTGTCTCGTTTGCTGGTACAGGTCATTTATGATCATCAGATGGAACATTACACAGTTTCAGAAACGTGTAAAAGCTACATATAGTCACTTTAAATTAAATAAAGAGTGATATCAGATGTTTCAGTTGTTCGCTGTAACTGACTCCAGCAAACACTGACCAACCAGCAATAAGGCTGCATTCACACCCAATCAGGTGTTGCGATGAAAAAAAAGTCCTCCAATTCATTTGAACGGGGGTGCGTTTAGGGTGCGGCGAAAAGAAATATCTCCCTAAGTAAACGGACTTTTTGCTCCAAAGAGGAGGAGGTGAGTACAAGTGGAGACTTTACGGGCCCAGTTGTGCTTCTTACAGTACAGTGACATAATCCCTCACTGGCTTCCCACTGCAGATGAAATCACTGCAGCTTGAGATGAAGCCTGGAAGAACACAGGGTATTAATACACCAGTGATCCTACTGGGAGGAGAACCCGTCTTACTACCTTCATCTGCATCACACATTCCTTATCCACAGAGAGGGAGAGCGGGAGAATGACATAGAGTGGTTCTGCTGACGGCAGCATAAGACATCACACTGCATTATTATTATGCAGAGAAACACTCACATTAGCATAACAAGCCTGTATGTGTGTGTGTGTGTGTGTGTGTGTGTGTGTGTGTGTGTTTAAGTAGGTCACGTTCAGATTCTTCTTCATCCACAATAACACACACACACACACACACACACACACACACACACACACACACACACACACACACACGCACACATATATATCAGACCAGATATACGAAAGCAGACATTAGAGCGCCAGTCTGAGACTCAGTAGAAAGAAAACAGCGTAATCACCTGATTAGAACCAAACCAACATATGTTAAAGTATTGGACAGAACAAACAACATACCGATGATTTAGCCATTCTTTGAATTAGCCTTTCCAGTAGTGGAGATAAAAATGATACATTTTTATGGATATCTGACCAGTAGATTAAAACATATCTCTTGCTCTGGAAAAAAATGTACTCAGGTTCTTAAAACCTTTAAAAAAAACAATTTTATTCCAGCATGTTTAGCATTGGCCTGGCAAAATAATGGAAACAGCACAAGACAAGGTATTTTATTTAAAAAAAAACAAAAAAAAACAACTTGGCACAGTGGAAAATGAAATGCAGCAGTGTTTCTTTATCTGATCTGTCCCTTTTGGGAAACATCTACATTTAAAAACAAAACTTTCATATCTATGTGTTAAAGTGCCCATATTATGAAAAAATCACTTTTTCTGGGATTTGGGGTGTTATTTTGCTTCTCTGGTGCTTCCACACACATACAAACTTGGAAAAAAAACATCCATGCTGTTTTGAGTGAGATACGGTTTCTGAATGTGTCCTTCCTTCAGTCTCCAATCGGCAGGGCTTTTTACGTCACTAGCCGAAATGAGGTGGCTAACCGTTCTGAATGGCAAAACACTGCTACAACACACACTAGTTCACCATAATCTACAAAATAACTACTTACATGTCCTTATTCTGCAGGTATTCCACGCAAAATTGGAAGTGGGCCCTCGTTTAGAAGAAGTCTCCCGGCTAATCCTGCCTATACTACTGAAGTTGTAGAAACAAACAGCTAGCTGATGTCAGAGCCATACTCTGGCTGATGTGATCCTTACCTAGCTACTGCGCATGTGCGCCTCCCAACAAAGATGGGATAGAAGTGAGATGTCTCACTCTGTAGCTAAAACAGAGACCTGAACACACAGGGTGAAAAGAGGATCTGCAGCAATGTGCAGTACAACAAAAATATGGT
Source organism: Sander lucioperca (assembly GCF_008315115.2). Taxonomy (NCBI): domain Eukaryota; kingdom Metazoa; phylum Chordata; class Actinopteri; order Perciformes; family Percidae; genus Sander; species Sander lucioperca. The sequence goes on along the minus strand of NC_050180.1, from coordinate 36,768,878 downwards.
GTTTTTTTGAAAATTAAACCATGTAAACCTATTCTGGTACAACCTCAAAATACAATTATGAACCTGAAAATGAGCATAATATGGCCACTTTAAATGAATCTAGTTCTGACAGAAAGAGGCGACAGTGCAGGAAAAAAATGACACCAAACTAAGCAAACAATGACCAGTTTCACAAGGATAGACTTCGACCATGGCTGAGATCTATCTAGAATTCAGAAAGATGTCTAAACTCATTAACTTGCAATGACATCTGGGTAAATAAAAACTTTTTTCAGACTGAAAAACATGACTGACCAGCGTCAAATCACTCAGCTCTGTTCACTCCAGCTGAACAAGTTTGCCTTATGGAGAAATTCAACAGTTTCTGATTGGTTACCATGGAAACATTGCTCTTAGTTCAGAGTTAAAGCCTTTGCACACCAGGGGGCGTGATAAATAAACAACAAGAAAATGCAAAATATATTTTGGAGAGTATTTGCTTAGAAAATAAATACGAGTTCTTGACCCCAGAAATTATTCCTAAATATAAAAGAGGATTAAGCTCTCAGTGCTGGAGGAACTATGGGAAAAGTAATGCAAATTAACTACATATCTTTTATTCATGCAAATTATTAAACAGATTTTGGCTAAAAGTCTTTAAGTTTTAGCAGTTTAAAAAAAAGTCTGTATTTAAAAGCAGGGCATTTCTGGGAAACGTCCAACTGGTCAAGATAAAAATGATTAATTCAGAATCCTGAAAATCACTGAAGCAAATAACAAAAAGTTGGAGAAAAAAACAGATTAAATAAAATGGAAAAGTATGATTCAAGAAGTACAACTCATGGAGAAAGTAACTCACAAAGGAGGGAAGATGTGTTTGAGGAAAAAGTGAATTTTGAACCAGCGTGTCCTCTTCTTTTCAAACAGAAGGATGATTATTTTACTGAACATCTGACCACTCTCTGTACGTATGCTCAATCATGTCTGTGTGAACGTATATGTATGGCTGAATGCATGTGTTGTGTATGTGTAAGTGTGTATATATGTATGTGCCTAAATGTATTTAATGTACATAAATGAGTGCAGTATCCAACCTGTTTGTAACATGTAATCATATTAATATAATTAAGAAAACAAACCAGTCTTACATCTCTTTGTGAAACTGTGGCCTGGCAACTGCAACCACAACAGGCAACTATGAGCTCTACTAGTACACCTGAAGAACCAAAGAGACAACAGAACCTAAATTTACAGTAAATTGAATTTGTATTAACTCGTGTTTATGATTTCGTATTATTTGTTTTCAGAGAAAAACAGAAAACCTCTAAAAATAAAAGTAAGAGATAAAGCTCAGGTTTAATCTGCAGAACTAAAACCGGACAAGAGAAACAATTGTGTATGTGTGTTAGAAAGCGACAATCACACACTGTGCTGAGATGATAAGCAGCAGTGTGTGGGTAATCACCGCAGTCACGCTATATCTATAATGAGAGGAATGTCAGACAGACAGGAAGTCTCGACCAATCGCATCTTTTATTTTCTCCGTATCAAATATTCAGTTTCTCCCAGGAATATTCTAGAAGTTCTCTGCATGTAAGGATCCCTAATGTTCATTTAGCTGATGATATTCCTGGAAAACGTCAGACTTCCATATTTAGCACACAAGATAATCACATTTAAGAGTGAGCAAATAAAGCAAGAGAAGCTGCAGTGTTGTAGCGTTTGTATCAGAGAGACTATCCATAGCAGGTACATTTCCATCTGCACTTCATCAAGGTGGAAAAGTTGGCATACTGAGTAGGGCTGCACAATATATATTGTTCTTTTATCGCCATCGCGATAGCAACTTGCACAATGAACACATCGCTAAAGGCTGCAACATATCGCAATAGACACTCAGAGGGTTTTTTTGTTAGTTGAAAGAAAATATCAATAGAAAACTACAATTTAAAATGTAACTATTTTTTAGTGGTGGCTTTTATATTCAATTCAATGTATAATTTGTTCAATAAAATAATGTTGGAAATAATTTCCAACAAGCAATGTGTATTTTAGCAGAATAATGAAAGCAGCAGAAATGCAGAACTGAGTACACTTTAATATCTGTTTATTTATCGCAAGCAATATCGTTATCGCAATATTCAACAACGTTATCGCATAATGCATATTTTCCTCACATCGTGCAACCCTAATATTGAGATAGAGAAATGATGGCTGATCGATTTTGGACAGCAATGTTGGTCTGTCAGTCGGTCCGCCACTTTGGTCCAGAGCCCTGAAATATCTCAACAACAGTTAGATGATTGTTGTGAAATTTTTAATGGACATTCATGATCCTCAGAGGATGAATCTTGCTGATTGCAGTGATCCCCTGACTTTTCATAGCACCAGCATGAAGCTCATATTTGTGTTGTTTTGTGAAAAATAAATACAAATACATTGGTTTATGACCAAATACCATCAAAACTAATGACATTCCCAACAGCCTCAGCTGTTTACTGCTAATTAGTAAATGTTAGCATGCAAATCAACCCTGTTCAACCCTGGTTATGCCCTCAGTGTGAAAAGGGTATAAGATGGTAAATATGGTAAACATTATTCCCTGCTTAGCATCAGTATTTTAGCGTTGTCACTCGGAGCTTGTTAGCATTTCGTTAACATGTATCTGAAGATTAAAATCTTCAGAAACAAAGCAGTCTGCAGGATGTTTATCTAATTTGATTAAACAGATATGTGAAAGGTGAATGTTTTTAAATACTGCTGGATTATCCACAGCTCCATAGGTTTAAATCACACTTAATTATTTGGTGTCCAAATAATTTAGAACATTTAAAATAAAATAACCATCATAAAATCCTAAAGCTATCTCTAATTCTAATTTCATTACAAATATCTCGTCCCGTAACAACATCTTTTATAGTTTAAATCAGCTTCCATCAGCCTTCATCACATTTTCTTTTTATTAAAACCACAACTTTTACACCTCAGCCAAGAGAAAACACTGGTTAGCTTCAAACAAAGGCAGATCAATAGAAATGTACTGATTGACTGTTCCAATAAACTGTAATAACACAACAAAGTAGAAAACAGCCCCAAGAAAATTTGATATTTGTTGTGATGTGGATATAATTGTCACACAATAATTATAATCAACCTCTGGTAAACAGCTGATAATATGTGTGACACTGTCAGTTTTCACATTGTGAGCAAAGAGACTACAACCTCAGTTCAAAGATCGAGTCCACCCCGCGCAAAACACACACTCACACATAACTGACACAAAAAAGACGCTTGCATTGAAAACCTAAAAGGCTAAATGTGGAGCTCAAAAACAAATAGACAGAAGACGGATTTCCATTTCCTACCTTGACCCAGGAAACTACTCCACATCATCGACAGGGAGACAGCTGTCTCACCTCCTTCTCCTCTTCCTCCTCCCTCTATCATCTGCTTCCCCAATAACAAAAAGCAAAGAAGAGGAAACCCAAACTAAACAGCAGAGAATCGCCACCTGACTGTCTGTCTGTGTGAACGCTTGTGTGGATAGAGGATGGCGACCGACACACTGCGAGAAAGATACAGAGTGTACAGTGTATTTGAATCACTGAGGTGATGGTATTTAGGGTGAGTGGTGATGACAGCCACTCTGTCTCAATGGAAATCCCTTTTTCACTGTCTCTCTATCTCTGTGTTGCTCACGCTCTATCAGCCAGTTCATGGCATCGTGATTCAAAGGAGAGGAGGCTACAAGCTATCAGTTATTTCATTCGCAAGAACAAAATGCAGAATGAATATGTACAAGAATGAAAGAAAACAGACGAAAACAGCAAATAAAAAAAACAACGAATAATTTAACAAAGGAATCAAGAGGGACCAATAGGAAGGACACTGTATTATAAGAGAAAGAGGAAAGAAATCTGCGATGGTAGAAGAGAGAAAGACAAAAATAAGCAAGCAAGTAAACTGCCAAATGATTCAAAAACAAGAAAACTAAAATGACAAATAAACAGGACTGGAAAACAACAGTCATTCTCTAGAGCTACGGGTTCACCAGTCCAACCAAGTGTCTACTAATCCAACCAGTCCTTACTATCTTTTCTATGTTTCATACTGTACCAACAACTTGTCCCCTTCCAGTACCAGTTTTAATCTTGACTAGTCCTACTAGACCTTATAGACACATATTCTACACAAATGTGGGTCATGTGGTGCAGCATCACAGGTTCAAATCTGGTCACACACACACACACACACACACACACACACACACACACACACACACACACACACACACACACACCTCCCTCCCTCCCCCTTCTGAGCCTACTGTCATGAGTGTGTGAATCTGTCAGCAGGGTCTATTCATACACAGCTGAATACATCAACGCAAAACCACACATCAACACCTGCCCAATCTCTCCATTTCACACACAACAATATGTGTCTATTAATAACGTATATTTGTCATTATGTACAAGGTATCAGCAGGACAACATGCTGACCTTGATTAGCCCAGGAGAGCTAATTAGAGCTAGTCTACACACACGCACGCACGCACACACACACACACACACACACACACACACACACACACACACACACTCTCTTTTGCATGAAAAGCAAATAAAGGAAGAGGTGAGCTGCTGTTGACATTTCTACTGTGCTAAAGAAACCAATCAGGAACACTGAGGTTTTCATTAAAAGGAAACCTCAGTAAAACTACATTTTACTCTGTGAAAAACTTCAGTACCCTCCCCAAAATGTTTCACACATTATATTCTTATTCATTATTGCTGCTGTACAACGCATTAGACAGTCAAAACACATTATACCAACAACAACTCTGCCCACACCGAATACTGAAAACTAAGAGAGGAGAGTATAGCTTTAATATTATGAACAGTATTAGTCGCATGTGAGTTAATCTCTTCATTTGTACTGATGTGGATCATGGGAATTCACTTCTTTAATTAATGAGTGTGTGTGTGGGTATGAGTGTTAATGCTGCCTCCTAGTGGTCACTAACTGCCACTGAGGAGAAAACACAACTATGAGTGTATTCAGTTAGAGCACGTACTCTATATACAGCATATCCTCACTTACTAGTATAAATGTACAGTAAATGGTTCTCTCAGCTCCTCAGACTGAGAAAAATTATGCAAGTAATTCTGGTTCACCTCCTACTGCCTGGCTACATGTTTGTAATTATGTATTTTTACCATGCATTTTTTAAATTTCACCACATTACATGTGTTTGGCAGTGGTGGAAATTAACAGGGATTGTGGGTAGTGTAGTACTTTTCGATGACATCACAAATAAAACATGTTTTTCTTAAAACAAGATTGACTTCATAAGGACGTGTGGCTTCTACAGGGCCATAAACCATCATATTGTTGCTTGTGGTAAGACTACCTTGGATGGTTAAGCCATTATGGCAAATATAATCAAAATCCTTATGCAGAATATGAATGGGATTTTCACATCCGGGACCACACTGTTGCGCTCTATTGAGTTTTACCTTTTTATGCTACTTTATACATCTACTCCTGTTCTACCACCTCAAATGCCCTTTTTGCAACATTATTTGTTAGTACTCTTTTTATAGAGCTATTTAGTGATTGTTGATTTTTTAATAACATTTTTCTGCGATCAGTTTACTGCTAACTAAGATAGCCATTATACTAGCTAATCTGAGGCTGTGTGTTGCAAACGCAATATTCTAAGTAGGATTAATTGTTAGCTTGCTGTTGGTCTAAGTGTTATGTATTTCACTCTTTACTTTTACTCATGTGGATTCTATGCATGTTTACTGGTGATGATTTCTTTCTGGCATGAGGGAGGGATGTAACTAATTTGACAGCTAGTCTAAACTCTTGCGAATCAGGTTTTCTTGTTACTGCACTAAACTGTAAACAGGTCTAACCTTTTTATGATTTGTAATCCCTATCATTACATTTGCTGTGTGTTTATCCAATACCTTTATTGGAAGTGTGTGGGCAGAAGAACTCCACTACATTTCAAAAGGAAATATTATACATTTTACTACATTTATCTGACAGCTGTAGTACTTTACATTTACATTTAGATTTTACACACCAAAAATATAATCAATTTTCACATTAAGATGCATTGTTATATAAAAATTCCCAACAGTATAAAGTAGTAAAAATTTGCACCACCTTCCCCAGTTAGACCGTTAAAATACTTCTTACACAATAATGCATCATTGATATTATTCCGTAAATATAATATAAGCATTTAACAATACAACATTGACAGTATTTTTTTTACCCATTAAGTACTTTTACTTTTAATCATTTAGCCTTAGTACAATTCTGAATGAAGAACTTTTACTATTACTATTGTTACTTTCATTTAAAGCTAATATATTTAACTTTTTAATGTTTCTGAAACTGTGTAATTTTTCATCTGATGATCATAAATGACTTTTAACAGGAAACAAGACTTACAGTAGAAAGAACGCTATTTTTTTAGTAGTTTTTATTAAAGCCTCTGCAATTTTTCCCGCAAAGTCACAGAATGATTTATGGCAGGTAGACGGCGCTACAGAGCACACATTCTGATGGGTCACAGATTTAGCTGTAACACCGGAAAACCCTGTGTTAGCATATCCAGCCAGGTAAAAGGTAGCAGGAGATTTATTTACATAGGCCTAATTGTTTTCTAATTTTATTTTAGAAGTTACCTGATGTAGTTATGGCTGATATTTGGGCAGGACCATCACAGAAAAAAAGGAAATTAAACAACTAAAAGCTAAAAGGGAAAGTGAAAGACAACACGCAAAATCCGAGTCAATCTCTGTCGGGCTTTCAACAGATGGAGACATACAGGATTGTAAATGATTCAAAAACGTCCCCAAATTGGCTCTTAGGTATGTAATATGTCTATTTCATTCATAAAATAACTTTAAAATGTGCAATGTGGTTGTACGCAAGTAGCCGACATTAAATTACTCCCTCCTTCCATTTAGTGAGGACGTTTTATTCCTTTTAGTCCGTGTTTGTGTTGGCCTACTATTTTCTTTTCCCTTGTCCCCCTGTACTCGTGTAAAGCATCCTTGGATCTCATGAAATGCGTTATATAAATCTTAGTTATTAGTATGTTCGCTACAACAAACTCTTAACGTTAATACTTTGGCTCATGACAGTGATACCAGGTTTAGCTCATGATACATCCAGGCTAAGTATGCAACACTTGAAATGCAACGATGCATCTGTAACGGATTTTCTTATTGTAAATGAATGATTTTCTGTCTGAGCAAAACATTCATTGCGACTATATGACTCGGTAACGCTAATACAGCACCGTAAAGAAAAGACCTTTACGACAGCAGGCATGGTAAAAACACTACCGCTTTTGTCCAAAGCGGCCGCTAGAATCAACACAAACTGAAAGTTACATTATAGCCACTTTAAGTAAAGGATCTGAGTATTTCTTCCAGCTCTATTGATGTATAATTTTAGCCTTTCAGTACTGACAGTGCGCATGTTTTTTTAAGTTCTGTTGTTCATCTAAGAAGACACAATAATCCATACAAAATAACCGATTCCAGCTGTTTTATATGAAGATCATTGATTGAGGAACTCACAGATCTTGTCGACTGTAAGCCTGTTTGTATTGGCTGTGATGTCATCTGACCTGACTGCTGATAGGCTGCTCAGCCAGGTCAGTGTCACTGTCTCACACACACACACACACACACACACACACACACACACACACACACACACACACACTCACTCACTCACTCACTCACTCACTCACTCACACACAAATGCAGACAGCTTGGCCTGGAGGAATTGAGTTCAGGCCAAAGAGATTTTCATGGTCGAGCAAGCATCGTGTAATGGACAGAGAAAGAGAGAGAGAGAGAGAGAGAGAGAGAGAGAGAGACAGACAGACACACACACACACACACACACACACACACACACACACACATATACATAAGATATACTACAGTATATGATTAATATAAATCAATCTTAATGTTGTGTTAATGTCTGTGTGTGTGTGTGTGTGTGTGTGTGTGTGTGTGTGTGTGTGTGTGTGAGTGTGTGTGAGAGAGAGAGAGAGAGAGAGAGAGAGAGAGAGAGAGAGAGAGAGAGACAGGAGAGAGAGATTGAATCTTTAATCAGTGTTATTGTAGCCTGTACACTGATATGGACACATAGTATGTAATTACAGCTGCTGCACACACACACACACACACACACACACACACACATACACACACACACACACACACACACACACACACACACACACTCACACAGGCTACAGGTGTGTGTGTGTGTGTGTGTGTGTGTGTGTGTGTGTGTGTGTGTGTGTGTGTGTGTGTGTGTGTGTGAGAGAGAGAGATTGTCTTTCGGTTTCCTGTCTCTTGACATCATCCTCCCATGTACTGTAATTAGGTGTGTGTCTCTATATGTTTGTTGGTTTTTATGTCCTATTCTTTCCTCTTGTTTTTGTTGATTTTGGAACTTTTATGTGACTACACTATACGAGTGATGTTGTAGTTTTATAATCTAACCTGGAAGTCAGCGCCACTCCACTCGGAAGTTCTGCATTGTGTTTTTGAACAAGAAAACAAGGCCAACAAACTGGATCACTGTATTATACAGTTTTGAACAAGAAAATAAAGACAACAAACTGGAACACTGTATTATACAGTGATTTACATAAAGATTTCATCACAGCATGTAGAGACAGACACATAAAAGGACTAGGAAAACACCAAATATAATGTAAGGATAAGAATCAATGCAAGCGATGTCTTTGAGAAATGTCGTCTGTGTGGTTTCAGAGCAGTGGTATGTCCCAATTTAATGACCTGCTGCTGTCTGCTCCACTTCTCAACTCCTTTGCATCTCACAGCACATCCCCACTCTGTTGACCAACAGTTTGACTTTAAAAACTGGGTCTGAAATGCTGCATACGAAGGAAACTGTTTCAGTCACAGCTGATTACAGAACCAAAGAGAGTCAAGCAATGTAAAGAGCTTCAACTGTAATTTCAGCAGGAGAGGGTGCTGGAAGTACTTAGAAACCTGCTGCAATAATGAAAATACTTATAGAGCATTTTATAAAACTGACGAGTTTGGACATAAAATATGAGAGCTAATACAATAACACACGCTCGTATCATTGCCCAATAGCCACTGATAAGAAGATCTATTACTATCTTTATGTTAAAGGAATAGACATGGGAAATACACTTTCCTAACATAGGCTTTCTTGCCCAGATTTAGAGATAAATACAGACATGTCATGTCCGTGCATATGAAGCAACAACCAGCAGCCAGTTTAGTAGTTATCTTAGCTTAGTATAAATACTGGAAGCAGAGGGAAACAGCTAGCCTGACTCTGTCCAAAGGTAACAAAATCCACAGATCGATTCATATCCACTTGGAGATTGTCAATCCATTTCAGCTAACATGGGTGAACTTTAGCCACTGTGTAAGCATGACAAAAAGTTTCAGCTCATCAACATGACTGACAGGTGTTTGGGTGGAGCTAACAATACCCATAAAGAGGAAGTATGAAACTGCACTAATGATCTGACTTAATGCAGGGTCAGTTTATTCTTTCAGGGGTCAATCTGAGAGAGCTCTCTCTCTCTCTCTCTCTCTCTCTCTCTCTCTCTCTCTCTCTCTCTCTCTCTTTCTCTCTCTCTCTCTCGCCATGTTTCTCTCTCTCTCTCATCTCTCTCTCTCTCTCTCTCTCTCTGACCTCTCCCAGAGGGCAGCAGCTGTTTATGATGGATGAGCCAAAGTCACTGTCACTCAGCAGACAGACATTCAGACTTCACAAATGGATGTCCTGTTTAGCACTTAATGTCTGTCTGGTTAAGGTGAGAACTTGCATATATTTCTGTGATGTTGTTTGGACTATTCATTTCCTCTCATGCATGTCAGCTGTAGTCTTTGTGGTGCGTTCACGTGCAACTTTTAATGTTTGATTAATCCGTCACTGTCAGCGCAGTACACCAGTAATAGAAGAAGCATTAGTAGCACTGGTCCTACCTGCCATCGTGCTGGATGAAGCGCTAAGGCTTGGACTGAGGCCTGGGGTCGGAGTGAGTCCTGCAGGCTGGGAGCTGAGCCCTGTGGCCTGGGGAAGAGACCTAGACTGAGCCCCTGCTGAAATCAAAGACATTAAGATCCATTAGAACATCTTGCTAAAGCTACCGCTACTACTACTGCTATTACTACAGCTACTGGTGCTTCTGTGACTACTACTGCAGTCACCTTGCTACTACTAATGTCTCACGGCAGTTCGTGTAATTGTCACGTTATTTTTAATCTATTGATTCGTGTACAACAACACGTTTATCTTGTTTTTTTCGTGGTGGCCATCACGAAATGGGAACCATCTATTCAGAGGTTGGGTTTAGGAAAAAACACAACGGGGAAAGGACGCTTCACACGCTGGGAGACGGCTGCGGGGGACGCGCGACAATAACAGGATGGTGGAGGTTGGGTTTAGGAAAAACACAACGGGGAAGGATGCCTCACACACCGGAAGGCGGAAGCGGGGGACGTGCGACAATAACAGGACGGTTGTGGTTAGGAAAACAACGGGGAAACAAAACGCCATACGCGGGACGCGATCCCCGGTCTCCCGGTTGAAAGTCCTGTATTGTTTGACCCATCTGTTATGTGCTCCCCGCCCTGCTTTTTCCTCCTCTCTGTTCATCTCAGGTGTTCCTGATTTGTGATTGAGGGTGGCCCCACCCCTGGATATAAGAGGCTGGGAGGCAGAAATCGCGGTTGGGAAAAAGACTGAAGCAGCACGGATCATCGTTGTCTTCTGTTATCTTTCTTTTTATTTCATTGTTTTGAGGATGGAGGTCTGGTAGTCTAGTTTTCGCGGCTTTGTTTCTATTAGTTAGTTTACTCTTTAGTTTAGGGGGGGAAGTTCTGGGTCCAACAGCCCTTGATGGGTTGGCCCAGGCTTCCTCTCTTCTTTTGTTTATTTTGGCCAGACCTCCAGTCTCCCATAGTTTTGATTTAAATAATTTGTAGTTAATTTGTGAATAAATTTTGAATTACTTTCACTATCCTCGGGTTTGGTATTATTAGATGTTGACGGTCTCATTTAAATTGGGTTTGTTTGCTGTGGCCGTAACATATTTGGGGGCTCGTCAAACTGTTAGGTGTGTAAATTACTGGGTGTTTTGTTTGGGTGAATGCCTTGGTTGTGGAATTTTTGTGATGAGGCCTTCCCGAGGGGTGTGATGTAAGTGCTGTTTTTTTTTCTAGTTTTTTTCCGTGTTGCTAGTTGCCTGTTTTTGCTTGTAATGGAATTTGAGATAGAGGATTTTGTTTGGTGACCCAACGTGGGGCAAGTTGGATGCATGCACTAAGGAGAATCTGAAGCTCGTTGCGGACAGGTTTGAGGTTGTTATCAGTAAGCATGGCAAGAAACAGGTGATTAGGGATCAGCTTGGGTCTGCTTTGTTAGAGCAGGGGGTGCTGTCGGCTGTTGGGGGCGGGGTTACGTCTCCCAAGATTGAGGATTCAATCTCTGATCAGGTAAAATTAAAGGAGCTTGAGTTGGAGTTACGTCGGTTGGATGTTAAGGAAAAGGAAATCGATTGTAATCTTTGGGTACGGGTGCTGGAGGAGGAGACCAAGCGTGTTGTGCGTTTGAAAGAATTGGAAGTTAGTGCGCCGGGGTCTCACCATGTGCCGCAAATGTCATCCGGAAAATCAGCTGATTTTGACGTGAGTAAATGCATTCGTCTTGTTCCAGTGTTTCGAGAGGAAGATGTCGATAAGTATTTAATTCTTTTCGAGCGTGTAGCGACAACTTTAAAGTGGCCTGTAAGTGTGTGGACGCTTTTATTGCAGTGCGTACTTACTGGTAAAGCTCAGGAGGTTTATGCAGCGTTGTCTCCTGAAAGTAGCCTTGATTATGAGCAGGTTAAAGCGGGTATTTTGAGGGCATATGAGCTTGTGCCGGAGGCTTATCGCCAAAAGTTTTGCGGGTATAGGAAGCCGGAGTCTCTCACGTATGTGGAGTTTGCTCGCGAAAAGGAGTCGTTATTTGACCGATGGTGTGCAGCGCAAGGAGTGAAAACTTTGGGTGATCTTAAAGCTTTGATGCTGATAGAGGAATTTAAAAACTGCTTGCCGGAGAGAGTCACCACTTATTTGAATGAACAGAAACCTGTAAAGTTGTCTGATGCTGCCGCTCTTGCTGATGAATATGTTCTCACTCATAAATCTGTGTTTGGTGAGAGATTTGTTGCGCAAAATCGGGTGAGTGATAACTTTAGAGAAGGTCCAAATGTTCCTGGTTTTCCGTCTAGAACTCTGTCCGGTAGGCCTCGTGCAGATGGTAAGCTTAGGGAGGGTTGGGGATCTAAGGAGAGCCCAGTGTGTTTCTATTGTAGGGAGCGGGGACATATTGTTGCAAATTGTAATGTCTTGCATCCAGAGAAGAGGCCTGCAAAGTCTGTTGTTTTTATTAACAAGTCGCGTTCTGTGTCAGAAGCTACTTCTGTTAGTAAGTCTGAGCTTGAAGTGTTTGCTCTGTTTCTTATGGAGGGGGTTGTGTCCTTAACTGGGCGGGGTGACAAAGTTCCAGTAACTATTTTGAGGGATACAGCGGCATCGCAGTCGTTCATTTTGAATGATGTGTTGTCTCTTTCTGCCGACTCTGCGGTGGATTCCGTCTTGGTGCGGGGTTTTGGCATGCAGTATTTGGGCGCGCCGTTGCATAATGTTTTCATCGAATCGGATTTAGTGACTGGTCCGGTGGTCGTAGGGGTTCGCCCCTGTTTTCCGATTGAGGGGGTGGATTTTATTTTGGGGAATGATTTGGCCGGAGGTAAGGTGCTGGTAAAGTCTGAAGTGACCGCTGTTCCTGTGGTGACTGATTATCCAGATACATTGGCCCAGAGGGATCCTGGGGCATTTTCTGCCTGTGCTGTGACTCGTGCTATGTCTAGGCGTCAAGTTGTGTGTGATGATGATGTTTGTCTGTCTGGTGCTGGGGGGTTGGGATTGTCAGTTGTTCCATCTCCTCCTGATAGCCTGGCGCCTGCTGAGGTAGAGGGCAGCAGGGTCAGTAGTGTTAACGTTGGTGAGGTGTCCATGGCATGTGAACAGCTGGTGTGTGAGCAGAAACTTGATTCTGAGTTATCTGTTCTGTTTGTAGATGCTGTGTCGGCAGAAGAAAGTCTGTCTATGCCTCGGGGGTACTTTGTTAAACATGGGGTGCTCATGCGTAAATGGACGCCACTTAACGCTTCGCCGGATGATGACTGGAGTGTGATAACACAGGTTGTAGTCCCGTTAAAGTATCGTCGTGACATTCTGAGTTTGGCCCACGATCATCAGCTCGCCGGTCATCTTGGGGTAAATAAAACCTATGATCGGGTGTTACGCCATTTTTTTTGGCCTGGTCTAAAGAAAGATGTGGTGCAGTACTGTAAATCATGTCATGTGTGTCAAGTTGCGGGTAAGCCGAATCAGACTGTTCCGCCGGCACCGTTGTATCCGATTCCGGCTGTGGGCGAACCTTTTGAACGGGTTATTGTTGACTGTGTTGGTCCTTTTCCACGTAGCAAGTCCGGTAATAAATTTCTACTAACTATCATGTGTGCAGCAACCCGTTTTCCTGAAGCTATACAGCTACGTAATATAACTGCTCCTGCTGTGGTGAAAGCTTTGTTTAAGTTTTTTTCCATGTTTGGGTTGCCTAAGGTTATTCAAACTGACCAAGGGTCAAACTTCATGTCCCGGATCTTTGCTCAGGTTCTCAAGCAGTTTGAAATAAGTCACGTTCATTCGAGTGCGTATCATCCTGAATCGCAGGGCGCACTGGAGCGATTCCATCAGACACTTAAATCAATGCTACGTGCATATTGCTTGGACCTTGAAAAAGACTGGGATGATGGAGTCCATTTTATGTTGTTCGCAGTGAGAGAGGTGGTACAGGAATCTTTAGGGTTTAGTCCCTCCGACCTGGTTTTTGCTCATACTGTGCGTGGTCCATTGAAGCTGTTGAAAGAGAAATGGCTAAGTGAGGCTGAGACCCACAATTTGTTGGACTATGTGTGTGGTTTTCGGTTTAAGCTACATCGTGCTTGTGAGTTAACAAAAGATAATCTACGTGCTGCTCAAAGTAAAATGAAAGGCTGGTATGATAGGAGAGCTGTGAGCAGAGTCTTTGCCCCAGGGGATAAAGTGTTGGTTTTATTGCCAATCCCTGGTTCCAGTCTGCAAGCTCGCTTTAGTGGTCCCTATTTTGTCCAGAAGAAAGTGAGTGACCGCGATTACCTTATTGCTACTCCAGACCGGAGGCGTAGGAATAGGTTGTGTCACATTAACATGTTAAAACCGTACCATGAGCGTGAGGCTGGGCCTGGCCCGGACAGTGTCATATTTAGTCCGGCAGTTGTAACTAACGTTATGCCCTTGGCTGAGTTGTCCAGTGTTGATCGGGTGAAATCTGTCCCTGTTTGTGTGTTAGCGCTGTCCAGTGCTGAAAGTGTTGACCCTGCTGTGCTTTCCGTGGCTCTGACCCCTGTGGAGGTTGAGGAGGATGTTGTTGTTCCATCTACAGCAGTGATACAGGGCAGGTTACAGAACTCGGAAATGTTAAACAAGCTTGATTCTCACTTAGCTCACTTGCCTGATACTCAACGTGCTGACATTATGGACCTGATTTTGTCACATAGGTCATTGTTTTCAGACGTGCCTTCATGCACGACTGTCTTGCAACATGACATTGATGTAGGTGATTCAGCACCGATCAAACAACATGCATATCGTGTTAATCCCGATAAGCGTAGACGTTTTAAGAGAGAGGTTGAGTATATGCTTGACCATGGTATTGCTGAGCCCAGTTTGAGCTCGTGGAGTTCTCCCTGTTTATTGGTTGACAAATCTGATAAATCTGATCGCTTTTGCACAGATTTTCGAAAAGTGAATGCTGTGACAAAACCTGATTGCTATCCTCTGCCTAGGATGGAGGATTGTGTTGACCGTGTTGGTGGTGCTTCATATGTAACTAAGCTTGATCTACTAAAAGGGTACTGGCAGGTTCCACTAACTGACCGAGCTAAAGAGATTTCCGCTTTTGTAACACCAGATGATTTTTTGCAATATACAGTGATGGCTTTTGGGATGCGCAATGCGCCCGCGACCTTTCAGAGGCTGGTTAATACTGTACTGTCTGGTCTCTCTGGCTGTGAAGCTTATTTGGATGACTTGATAATATATTCAAATTCTTGGCAAAGTCATATTCATCAACTAGAGGAAGTGTTTGGGAGGTTAAGCAAAGCCAATCTGACGCTTAACCTGGCAAATTGTGACTTTGGTCAAGCAACTGTGGTCTATCTGGGAAAAATCGTGGGCCGAGGTGAAGTGCGTTCAGTCCAGTCCAAGGTGGAGTCGATTTTGGCTTTTCCAGTTCCTGGTTCCAGACGAGACCTGAGACGTTTCCTCGGGATGGCTGGATATTACAGGGGGTTCTGTAAAAACTTTTCGGCTGTAGCTGCACCATTAACTGACTTGCTTAGCCCAAAAGTTCGTTTTGTGTGGTCTGACAGATGTAATTATGCTTTTCAACAGATTAAAGTCCTGATGACTGCTGCTCCTGTGCTTGCGCCGCCTAATTTTGATCAGCCATTTAAACTGGCAATTGATGCGAGCGAATTGGGGGCGGGAGCTGTTCTGCTCCAAGATAGTGTTGATGGAGTCGAACATCCAGTGTCCTACTTTTCTAAAAAGTTTAATCGTCATCAGCGCGTGTATTCTACGATCGAGAAGGAGGCCCTTGCGATGGTTCTGGCTTTGAATCATTTTGAGGTGTATGTTGGGTCATCTAATGTCCCTGTCACCGTTTTTACGGATCATAATCCTCTCGTGTTTTTGCAGACAATGCGTAACGCAAATCAAAGATTGATGCGCTGGAGTATCTTTATGCAGGCCTTCAATGTAGACGTCAAACATATCCGTGGCAGGGATAATGTTGTGGCTGACGCATTGTCGCGTCTGTAATCATGTGGTATTGTTGGTGATATGTATGTTTCTTTTTTTAAAAAAAAGAAAAGATAATAGTCACTAATTTAGGGCGGGGGTGTTATGTGCTCCCCGCCCTGCTTTTTCCTCCTCTCTGTTCATCTCAGGTGTTCCTGATTTGTGATTGAGGGTGGCCCCACCCCTGGATATAAGAGGCTGGGAGGCAGAAATCGCGGTTGGAAAAAAGACTGAAGCAGCACGGATCATCGTTGTCTTCTGTTATCTTTCTTTTTATTTCATTGTTTTGAGGATGGAGGTCTGGTAGTCTAGTTTTCGCGGCTTTGTTTCTATTAGTTAGTTTACTCTTTAGTTTAGGGGGGGAAGTTCTGGGTCCGACGGCCCTTGATGGGTTGGCCCAGGCTTCCTCTCTTCTTTTGTTTATTTTGGCCAGACCTCCAGTCTCCCATAGTTTTGATTTAAATAATTTGTAGTTAATTTGTGAATAAATTTTGAATTACTTTCACTATCCTCGGGTTTGGTATTATTAGATGTTGACGGTCTCATTTAAATTGGGTTTGTTTGCTGTGGCCGTAACACCATCCACCACCCCAACCAACCTCCCTACGCAGATTTTCATACTACTCCCTACCATATTCATGCTGTGATCACGAAATATGCTTCCCATTGAAATACATTACTTTACATTTTCGTGCTGGCCACCACGAAAAAAACGAGAAAAACATGAACACAAATCAATAGATTAAATAACGTGACCATTTCACGAACTGCCGTGAGACTGGGTTGCTAATGCAGCTAAAACTATGTGACTACTGCTACAGCTACTAATAGCCTACTACTACTACTACTACTACTAAAACTACTACCGCTGCTTAGACTTCTGCTACCCAACTCAAGTATCATGTGAGATAAATCTTCAGGCTCAGGTCAGATTCGAAACAATTTGGTTATTTTCAAAATGGAATTCATTACCCTTGGTACCCATGCATGTTATTTGTTGCAAGAAAATAGGCATTACCGAGTGGGAAGAGGGAGGGAGGTGTAGTGAAAATCATGCGTTGTGTTAGCCAAGCAAGCTAACAAACGGCAATGGTTGAAATAAAGCATATAAACATTTAGCTTCAGGTCTTGAGTCGGTTCACAAATTTGATAGTAGAGGGTCAGCAGTTATTTTAATAATGTTTTATTTTTGCCTTATAAGCTGATTGTTAAAACTACAAATGCAAATACTACTGCTGGTCGTACTGTACCTGCTGCTTGTTGTCCTGTCTCTCTAGACTGGAGCTGTCTCACTCTCCGGAGGTGAGACCTGCCATTGTAGTGCAGCTGGGCCTGAGCAGCAGATGTCAGCTGCAGGTTACACACCTCACACAGCGAATAGGCCCCACCCTGACCTGGGAGAAAACAAAAAGGGTGAGTCACACTGTAGAAGAAAACAACAAGGATGAGTCAAACTGTAGATGAAAACAACAAGGATGAGTCAGACTGTATGAGAAAACAACAAGGAAGAGTCAGACTGTAGGATAAAACAACAACAAGGATGAGTCAGACTGTGAGAGAAAACTACAAGGATGAGTCAGACTGTAGATGAAAACAACAAGGATGAGTCAAACTGTAGATGAAAACAACAAGGATGAGTCAGACTGTAGGATAAAACAACAACAAGGATGAGTCAGACTGTGAGAGAAAACTACAAGGATGAGTCAGACTGTAGATGAAAACAACAAGGATGAGTCAAACTGTAGATGAAAACAACAAGGATGAGTCAGACTGTAGGATAAAACAACAACAAGGATGAGTCAGACTGTGAGAGAAAACTACGATGAGTCAGACTGTAAGGGAAAACAACAAAGAAGAGTCAGACTGTAGGAGAAAACAACAAGGAAGAGTCAGACTGTAGGAGAAAACTAGAATAAGGTAGACTGTAAGAGAAAACAACAAGGATGAATCCCACTGTAAGAGAAGACTATAAGGTTGAGTCAGACTGTAGGAGAAAACTACAAGAATGAGTCAGACTGTAAGAGTAAACTACAAGGATGAATCCCACGGTAGTAGAAAACTACAAGGTTGAGTCAGACTGTAAGAGTAAACTACAAGGATGAATCCCACTGTAGGAGAAAACTACAAGGTTGAGTCAGACTGTAGGAGAAAACTACAAGAATGAGTCAGACTGTAGGAGAAAACAATAAGGATGAGTCAGACTGTAAGAGTAAACTACAAGGATGAATCCCACTGTAGGAGAAAACTACAAAGTTGAGTCAGACTGTAGGAAAAAACTGCCATAATGAGTCAGACTGTAAGAGAAAACAACAAGGAAGAGCCAGACTGTAGGAGAAAACAACAAGGAAGAGTCAGACTGTAGGACAAAACAACAAGGAAGAGTTAAACTGTAGGAGAAAACTACAATGATGAGCCAGACTGTAGGGAAACAACTACAAGGATGAATTAGTCTGTAGGGGAAAACAACAGGGATCAGTCATACTGTAAGAGAAAACTACAAGAATGGGTTGGAATGACAGGAGATAATAGAGAGCGTTGGTGCTGGAACATGTCAATCACCTGGGGATGGAGTCTGCTGGACAGAGAGACTGATGGTTGCAGGTGTTGGGGGGTCCATCAACTCCTGACACATCCCTCCGAAGGCAAAGATCTGCCCCCTCTTCAGGAGCTGAGAGGGGCTGAGAGGTGTCTTCATCCCTGAGGGAGAAGAAGAAGAGAAACAGACACACATGACGATTATTGATGTACCTTAATATTCATTTATAGCAGATAGAAACAACAGGAAACTATTACCCCCCCACCCCTCCCACATCATCATTTAAAAGAGCCAAATGTTGCAGTTAAACAATTGATTTCAATGGAATTGCTGTGATTAGTGGATTCGTTTGCAAGGGCAAAGTAAGTCTGCGCTAATTTTCAAGTTGTGACACTGAAATTTGTTCCATTGACTGATGATTGACAATTTTTTTAAAGATTATTTTCAGGGCTTTTTCGGCCTTTATACGATAGGATAGCTGAAGACAGGAAAGGGGAGAGAGAGAGAAAAAGGGATGACATGCAGCAAAGGGTCGTGGGTCGGAATTGAACCCAGGCCGCTGCGGTAAAGACTCAGCCTAAGTACATGCCGCGCATGCTCAACCAGGTGAGCTACCAGGGCACCCCGATAACCAGCTGTCTTGACAGAGAGCCATAGAGTATGTCGCACCTTCCACTTTTACTGTACCTCCTCTGTAGGATTATAAACTGCTCGACAAAAGAGTCATGGTTTTCAGTTATGAAATGTCTTTTGAAAAATCTGTGTGAACATATTGTCCCGTTAGCGAAACAATTTGGTATGAGAATTAGCATAAGAGCTTTTTCTCTTTTTTCAATAACACTTTAATAAAAGAAATGAAGTACAATCCAGCGAACAAAATGCCAGCAGGGGAGTAAACTGCCTTGTACAGAAGAAAATAGAAAGAAGCTCAGAGACCTAATTATAGCTATTGCCAGCATGTAACCGGATGGCTGGTGTGTTACCTTGCCAGCTACGGTGGTGTGGATCTGGCACTAATTCTGTTGTGACCAGGCCTGAAGAGTGACAATCTAACATAGTCCGCAGCTAAAAGCAGTTCATTCAAAATAGTATGACAAGGTCTAAAACACAATGACATTTCCAAAACACCGTATCTGTTGATAAAAGAAATCAGTCGATTTTTTTTAAGACAAAAAAAAATACTGAGAAAACTACTGTAAATACTGTAACATTACATCAAAAACCACTCCAGATGTTAAACAACGGTGATCCACGCAGCAGCAATGCATACAGAGCTGATGTAAAGGTGACACCGAACATCCACAAGAACAAGTTATGACCCTTAAAAGGAGATACTCACTGAGAGACAGACAGGTGGACAGACAGACGGGCGGACAGGAGTGAGGCCTGAATGACACCGGATGCAGAGTGTGAAGCATAAATGCTCACAGGGAGAGTGATGAAGTAATGAGTAAGAGGAGAGAGGAAGGATGACATATGTGTGTGCACAGTGTCCTGTGTGTGTGTGTGTGTGTGTGTGTGTGTGTGTGTGTGTGTGTGTGTGTGTGTGTGTGTGTGTGAGTGTAGGTCAGTCCATGACTTTGTCCATCTGTTGTCCTGTCAGCTCTGCCAAGTCGCATGACCTCTGACAGGACACACACACACACACACACACACACACACACACACAGTTTTTTCATATTCAGTTATCTTTATTGCCACGACCTACATACATTACTACTGTATTTCTATCTTTAGGGATTTAGATCAGATTTAGTCAACTCATTAAGGCTGTAATGGCACACCATTGACTAATGGCAAAGGAAAAATGGTTACCTAATGATAATGTGTATTTTATAGAGTGGTATAGCAGCTGCTGGTGCCCATAATGTCTGCACTGGAGAGGAAATCAAGGTCTCTAGTATCAACATCAACACACCAGCAGGACCAGCTATGAATTTAAGCCCTCTGGGGCAAATTAATGTTTTTGTTCTATATAAACAAAATTGACTTGACCAATCAGAAAGCCACTACTGTTATTCTATGACAATGGGTCAGCCATTGGGATTTAGTGAGAACTGTAGTGCAGCTATTGTGCAATGTTTTGTTCCTGATCGCAATGACAAAGTGTTCTGAATATGCCAGAAAGCTACGAGTCATCTTCATCAAGTTGTGAAGTGAGAAAAGTTGACAGCTTGAAATGGCATTAAACTCTCCTGGTTTAATCATCAGTACAAAAGAATAACCACTGCATTGGAAAATATCTGGTTCTTTGATTAAAAAACAAAAATCAAGTGTACATAAAAACAAAAGGTTAAATTAACTTTGACTCCCAAGGTGCATTTTGTCAAGAAATATCCAATCAAAGAGCTTAAAATTCAGTTACATGCGCTGTTAACGGTGTGGGAGCTAAAGATTGTAGAGAAAACTGATTTGTTCTGCTAATCAAATGGGTCAATTTTGGATGCATTCAGTAACTATGGTGCTGTGTTTTGAATCGCGACTGATTCACACCTCTGACTGCTTTCTTCTTCAAAGCAACGACGGGCCGAGGATCATGGGTATTGTAGTATTTAGAGCCTTCTGCCATGCCAAACTGATAGACAAACAGGAGAAACAAAGTTGAAATAATAAAAAAAAAACTGGTGGTCAGAACATAGATCTATAGGGTGGTTACATTATACGGGAGAGTCCTGTATTTCTATGGTAGGTAACATTGCGGATATTGTTAAAGAAAAATCTGAAATGAGAATACAAAATGACACAAAACCAATGCCACTTGCAAGGCTAAATATACTGTGTGTTGACAAGACGGCAGTAATTGTCTGATTCTTTGGTCTTCAAACACTTCCAATTATTTAAGCACCAAGCTGAATACATCAAAGCTTTCAGAAAAGTTGGTATTTCTGTTACTCCAATTAACACGGCAAACATTGATGTTGTTGTTTTGAGTTATTTGCCTTATTACAAATATCACTCCCATTTAATGTATGGAGCATTGTGTCATTTTATTTGAATGTGAAAATCAATTTGTGCAATTTAAAGTGCCCTCCCAAATTC
>NC_050180.1:36664808-36744808 GCF_008315115.2 Sander lucioperca | reverse complement strand
CAAAACCTCAAACTGGAGCAGCTCTGACCTGAAACCGCAAACTAAACATTAGATGTATGAAGCTGGCTGAATTCAGGGCAAAAAAACGTTTACATAAGTTTTACTTTTCCTGGCTCGCTCTTCACAACTCACATTTTCCTTACAAAACAACCTAAATTTGTTCTAACCTAAATTTACAGTAAGCATGTCTTAGAAAGCTGTGATTACAGTATCTGGGTCTACTGCAAAAAAACTATGATGTATTTACATATTGTTGGTCTGATGGGACACATTATGATACAGACAATAAGCTGGACAAACTTTAATATTGATGTATTCTTCTAACTTGTAAAATGCAGATGGTGTCATGAGAGCTCAACGCACTTGAAAACATTGTCAGCAATTTGACAACATATATGTAGGATAACAAAACACGCTGACAACTCAACAGAAATGCTGGAAGCCTCCAAGAACAGTGCTTTGCTATAAGGTGATTTTGGCTTAGTGCAGTGGTGCAGTCTACGTAATACGCAGGTATACGCAGTATACCCACTAAGAAAGCTCCAGGATTTCCATATGCCCACTTAAAAATGCCAATGACACATAACAACATACTTTCCATTATAATTTTGATAAATTTTGAATTGTCATCTGTGTATTTAAATGCTCTTAAGAAGTGTATTTCTATTGTGTTGTGAGCCAAATAAGTATTTTGTCATCCTAGACTTTAAATCTCAGATGTGCTACCTTTTTACTTTTTTTGGCTGCAACGTCCAGAACCATCTCCTGACGCACATTGGCTCACAAAGCATCACTGTAAAGAAGACATTTTGAAAGTGTAGAAAAGCCATATTAGTAAATTATTTTGTACCGTTCATGTGTGCGGTGAGCCGACAGGAAGTAAGCCAGCTCGGCCAGAGGAAGGCTGTAACATGAATGCTCTACTAGCCCAAAAACATGAAAGCTCAAGGTAGCCTGGAAAACCATTTGAGGATATGTGCCCAATGAGCAACTTTCATGGAGATAAATGGGGCGCCATCTTGGTATCGATTGTTTCAGTCTACACACTTGCGTGATTGTCTTTTTAGTTATTTAATGAGCATTGTTGAAGGTGCCTGAGGCCAAATATTTCCATTTAATTTTCATTGCCAACAACTAATTCTATTATTGTTGTGTATATGACTAGTCTATATCCATGACGTTCCACAACCAGGATTGCTCAGGTGCCGCCTGAAATTCTGCTGGATGTCTTTCATTTTGTCTATCATGTCCGTTACCTTACGCTTTTTTGGTGTTGGCATTTTAAACTTTGGTCAATTTATGAGGACTACGGTAAACTGCTCTTCAGATCTCTGCAGGGTAAATCCAGACAGCTAGCTAGACTATCTTTTCTGTTTCACAACTAAAACAACCTTTAAACGTAGGCTACACATGTTCCACTAAAACAAGTTCCTTCCCGAGGCTATTTTGCAGAGGTGCCGTTGCTCCGTGCGGTGCTTAGCGCCACCCAAGACGATTGTGATTGCTTTAAAGAAATGCCAATAAACCAGAGCACGTATTTCTCCCATCCTGGAATGCTGTGTGGACTAGGCAGACCCTCCTCCGCAGCGCTGTGGAGAAAGGTCTGGCAATGCGAGACTAGTACATGACTAGTCTATATCCACAACGTGCCACTTCCGGGATTGTTTTCAGAAATTCCGCCGGATGTAACTCTTGACGGCCAGATGTCCGGTGCCTTCCGCTTTCTTTGTGTTGGAATTTTAAACTCCGGTGGATTTATGAGGACTATGGTTAACTGCTCCTCAGATCTCTGCAGGGTAAATCCAGACAGCTAGCTAGACTATCTGTCCAATCGGAGTTTTCTCTCGCACGACTAAAACAACCTTTAAAGGTCCCATGGCATGAAAATTTCACTTTATGAGTTTTTTTAACATTAATATGAGTTCCCCCAGCCTGCCTATGGTCCCCCAGTGGCTAGAAATGGTGATAGGTGTAAACCGAGCCCTGGGTATCCTGCTCTGCCTTTGAGAAAATGAAAGCTCAGATGGGCCGATCTGGAATCTTCCCTATATGTCGTCATAAGAGGAAAGGTTACCTCCCCTTTCTCTGCTTTGCCCGCCCAGAGAATTTGGCCCGCCCATGAGAAAGAGAGAGACATCATGGCTTGCAAACGAGCGAAGCATGGCAGTTGGTCAAGGCCACACCCCCACCCTCCACCTTGCCCCCCCTCTCTCTTCCACAATAGCATTTAAAGCTGCAGACACAGAAATGGCACTTCCTAAGGAAAGCTCATTGTGGGACTGGCTCCCACTGACTGACTTCAGATACAGTATTAGGGGACCATTAAGGCCTATATAAAAGCATCTAAAAAGCAGCATGTCATAGGACCTTTAAACGTACACATGTTCCACCAAGACAAGTTCCTTCCCAAGGCTATTTTGCAGCGGAACCGGGGCTCCGTCCAGCGCTTAGCGCAGCCCAAGACAATTGTGATTAGTTTTAAGACATGCCGAATAAACCAGAGCACTTTTTTTCTACCATCCTGGTAGGGCTGCAACTAACCATTATTTTCAAAGTTGATTAATCTGTTGATTATTTTCTCGATTATTAGATTAGTTGTTTGGTCTATAAAATGTCAGAAAATGGTGAAAAATGTGGATCAGTGTTTCCCAAAAGCCCAAGATGACGTCCTCAAATGTCTTGTAGATATTCAGTTTACCATCACAAAGTAGAGAAGAAACTAGAAAATATTCACAATTTAGAAGCTGGAATCAAAGAATTTTTACTTTTGTCTTAAAAAATTACTCAAACCGAGTAATCGATTATCAAAATAGTTGGCAATTAATTTAAGAGTTGACAACTAATCGATTAATCTTTGCAGCTCTACATCCTTGAATGCTGTGTGGACTAGCCAGGCCCTCCTCCACAGTGATGTGAAGGAAGGTCTGGCAATGCAAGACTATAAATGACTAATAAAGACCTTGAAACTTAAAACGGGAACGTCTGATCTCCCCTGACTTCCTCCGAGAGTTTCATTACGCTGCATGTGTGTTGTCAATCTGGTAAATGTGTTTCTCAATTTGTTATCAGGGTCATCAACTAGATCTCTGTCTGTTGTATTATGAATTCTTTAACCGCAGAGTCAGTGTATCTGGAAATTAACAAATATCACTCTTATGTTTTCTAACTCTGCCTTTTCTCATCACACACACAACTGCTCTTATAAACAGTATCATATATAAAACTATACAAGCTTCACAGTTATACCAAGATCAGTCTGAGGAGATCACACAGTGAATCTGAAGACCTGCAGGAGGCCGTAACCTGAAGACACTCTGAGGACACATTAGGTGCTTTCCATCAGCTAATTATGCTTCCTCCCTTCTCCAGACAGCGACCCAGAAATCAACTGAGGTTCTCCATCATCGAAGATGTTCCAAAACCTAAAATGTGTCTCGGAGCGAGGAAGCACAGGCGCATCCTAAAACTCAATTTTTACCGGTTGGCTTTGATTAGTTTGTGTTCAGGGATTGACCAGCGGGCTGGGCTGCTATGGAAACAGCATTAACTGTAATATTAATGTAATTGCATCACTGCATTACTGTAGGTTGGACAATCTACCAGTGGAATAACTACACCAATGGCGGATTAAATTCATGTTTATTCATCAAACAAATAATGAATACATGTGTGTTTAATCAAATCTTAAATCTCTGTAACTTTGTCTACTTTTTCTTCAGTAGCCAATTTTCTTCTTTTCTTTTGTCCTGTGCCAAGTGCATCTTGGCTCATTCAGGAAAAGGAGGTATCCAAATATTTGTCACAGCTGCAAAGTTGTGGTCATTATTAATCCAATAATATCATTCTAAAATGTATTAGAATTACTTTACCTACATCAGTTACATTTCATGACACTTTGGAGCAGGAGTCATTAGCCATTAGGTGTTCTTTAAAACTGTTACTCAATTATTTCTCCACATTATAGGACAATTAAGATGGCATCATTCTGTCAGAATATTTGCCGTTTCCTCAAAATGACGCTAAGGAGGTGCTAAGACACGAGGTGCTAAGATAGGAGGTAAAGTCACGAAAGAGGGAATCGAGAAGCCACGTTAGCTAAACGGAAAAGCACCGAGTCAGACAGGTCGAAAGACAGGTTTGTAGACAGTCCAGTTCTCTGTCTGTCTGTTTTCCAGTTGTCATGGAAGCACTGTGTAGTAACACCACAACTGGTGATGCCACTGTGGTCTATCCACTGGGAAACTATGACACACTAACGCGCACACGCACACACACACACACACACACACACACACACACACACACAGATGAAAGGTGACCTGCAGTCTCTCTGTTCTCCATCCACATCCTCACTTTTCTGTCCAGGTGGTTTCTAAAAGTACTCTTTCCAACATTTAAAAAAAGGTACAAGTAAAACAAACAGAAAACTCTTCTTCTTCCTCTTCGTCACAGTGAGCTTGTTCCTAAGCCCCTCTTTCAAGTCAGCAGAGAGGTTGGATTACACACTCTTTAAATCTCAGCAGGTTTCAAGTTTTAATACTTAAAATATTCATGAAATAATGTTTTGGTCTGCATTTTTTTTAACAATAGCCATTCAAGGTATTTACCTTCAGTAATTCCTGTGTTGGATTCAAATTATCTTTATGTAATCCAGCTGAAATTGTAGCGTTTAAAAAACACATAAAAAAATATAAATGATTGAATGTAATTGTTATTGATGATCCAGTGTGTTGCTCTCAGTGTGATCAGGAACAGTTTAGGGATTTCATTTAGAAGCACACTCAGAGAGTGATGTAGAGTATGTTTGTGTGACTAATCATTTCATGTATACAACTGACATCATGTTGGTTTACATACCGCAGGAGGGATTATACACACACACACACACACACACACACACACACACACACACACACACACACACACACACAGAGAGCGGGAGGTACAGTGACGTTAGTCAGTCCAACCTTCACTTCAGGACACTGTGACTTCTGTTCTTTCTTTATATAGCTGCTCTGCTCCATCAGGACCTGACACTACTACTGTTCAAGGAGAAACTCTAAAAGCTTTCACACTAAAATCCAGCACTGAACTGGTAGCACTAACAAAAAGTACAGACCTGAGGGGCCCAGTCACCTGACACACCGCTCAGCTAATGAACCACCTCGCTATTTAACGACTGCCACTGAACTCAATGACAGAATAAATATAACTGTTGCTTTGGTGTTTCAGAGTAGATTTATCACATGTATCAGGGTCAAAGACGAATAAGGATTTAAAATCTGAAAATAAATGAAAGTGTCAAAAAATGCCAACTCAAGCACTTTATATTTTTATTAGAGTGTTATATATACATCTCAACAACAGGAATTTAATTTAGAAATGAAACTTAATTTTTGTTGATGAATCATGTGATTTATTCCATGAAAAATGTCCTTCCTGGGTAACGGGAATGGATTTAAAAAAATATTAAATGTCTACCTTTTTAGCATATAAATGTTTAGGCATATCCATAGTTACATCTAACCAAATACGCACTGCTCAACACAATTAATATGATATATTTGGGTATTTATAATTAAATGGGCTCATCGTTTGATTTTGGTCACGCAATAGTTCATGCCAAAAACAGAAAAATTATGAAAGATGTCTTAAAATGCTTTACAGTAAAGATTATCAGGTTTGTATTGTATACTCAGCTCAGGAAAACATGATTGTGTAATATACCATGAAAATCTGAGTTAAATGACTTGACTGTGTCATTGTTACTCGGGATGACATCCCGTTAGCCAGGAATGACATAATGCAAAAATGCCATAAAAGATTCAATAAATACATATTATTTTATTAATATAATCTAACATTATCAACACAATGCTTGAAAAGTGACAAATACTAATAAAAAAACTATTTTCATTAACATGTCCATGTCCAATCTGGATAACAGAGGACATGTCCTGGGTAACAGAAGATCTTCGTTATCCAGGAAGGACAAACCGTTATCCAGGAAGGACAAACCGTTATCCAGGAAGGACAAACTGTTATCCAGGAAGGACAAACTGTTATCCAGGAAGGACAAACTGTTATCCAGGAAGGACAAAAACATGATTTTCCCACCAAAACTCTGTCAAACATTGCATACTCAGCTAAAATATATCTTAGCCTTTAAAACATTAATGCCAGATTTCACATGAAATAGGCATTTTTTTAAATATCAAAACACCAAATATGTTTTATTAGCGTTATCCAGAAAGACACATGATTTTTGGACATAGTTCACCAGTGACTGAAAAAGCAAAATAAAAACTTTTTTAAGAGAGAATTACTAAACTCTCCAGATGTTTTGGGGTCCTCCAAAATCTTCTTTATGATGGAATATCATATTTCATGACTATGCAATTGCATTATGGGTAATTTATGGATTTTAAGGTCTGTTACCCAGGAAGGACATTAGGGAAATCCAAAAGTAAGGACAAAAGTATTTCTTGAGTAACATTTTAAATAAGGGTAGGATTGTTACTATACTTGTAGGTATCACTGCAAACATCGACACAATTATGCCAAAGTAGATCATTAATGCTCTTATTATTATTTTTGACATTTTTGTCACATTTTTATACTTAGATTTTAAGCCCGGACGTTACCCATGATGGACAGTTTGGCACTTCTGAGCTCAATAGCTCTTTGAATTTTATTCTTTTGCAATAAATACCTATAAAAGTGAGTAAAGAGGGGAGAGTTGAGTAATATGATGTAGTTTTTTTAAATTTATATTTATCTTTTGCATTATGAATATGCTTTGGACATCATAATTGACATGCCACATCTTTGACCCATCAGCATTAATGAAAACATTAAGTGAAACTTTTCTGAGACTACTAATATATATGTGGGGTTTTCTTTTGTCTATGTGTAGATTTTGCATATTAAAAATTGCTAATGTTGAGATCACAGCAGAAAAAGCAGCAGCAATGCCATCGTAGAGTAGTTTTTGTTTAGGTTTAGTCTCTTAAAAACGTTCCTCCATTGTTGTTGTTGTTGTTGTTGTTGTTGTTGTTGTTGTTGTTGTTTGTCTTAAAGGAATAGTTTGACATTTTGGGAAATTCTCTCATTTGTTTTCTTCCCAAGAGTTATGAGAAGATGTCTATATGATATATATGAAGCTACAGCCAGGAGCTGGTTACCTTAGCGTAGCATAAAGAAACAGCTAGCCTGGCTCTGTCCAAAGGTAACAAAATCCACAAGCATCCACCATCTCAAGCACCTCTATAGCTTAATAAATAACACAGTATATCTCATTTTATCTGTACAAAACAACCAGCAAAGACTCCTAGAAGCAACTGCACTCAGAAAAATAAATAATTATCAAGAAATAAGCCCGCTTTAGAGGTGCTGGTTAGTGACATTTGTTCCCTTTGGACAGAGCTAAACTAAGCTTTATTCCTGTTTCCAGACTTTATGCTTAAAGTGCTCATATAATGCTCATTTTCAGGTTCATAATTGTATTTAGAGGTTATATCAGAATAGGTTTACATGGTTTAATTTTCAAAAAACACCCTACTTTTGTTGTACTGCACATTGCTGTAGCTCCTCTTTTCACCCTGTGTGTTGAGCTGTCTGTTTTAGCTACAGAGTGAGACATCTCACTTCTGTTCCATCTTTGTTGGGAGTCGCACATGCTCAGTAGCTAGGTAAGCACTGCTAGCTAATCAGAAGCAGAGTATGAGGGCGTGCCACGCCAGCATTATAACGTGTGTTACAAAGTGACGCACGTTCGTCACGGAAGTAAATGCTGGACTACAATAGAGCTGTTTGGAGCAGTTTGTGAACAGTCCCTTTGGGGTGGACTTTGGGCTTTTTCACTTTGGAAGCCTATTACATGCACAAAGAACATATATAACACAATAAAGGAAAAGGGAAAACGCCAAAAAGCATAATATGAGCACTTTAACTAAGCTAACTGGCTGCTAACCGTAGCTTCATATTTAGTGTCTTATTGCAATTATAATAATAATTGAATATATTATATATTATAATATATAATTTCAAAATAATGTGAAATCATTTGGGATTAAAGTGAACGTTTGTAACTGATCCTGTTTCCTGTCTGAACAGGAAGCTTCAGAGTCACAGAGATAAACCAGATGTTCCTCTATTACAGACTGTCAGCGATTAACACACACACACACACACACACACACACACACACACACACACACACACACACACACAGCATGTAGGTTACCCTGCAGGCTGTGCAGGATTTTCTGGGACGTGATTGGTTGAGCCAGAAGGGAATTGTGGGATTGGGATTATAATCCACAGATAAGTGTGTGTGTGTGTGTGTGTGTGTGTGTGTGTGTGTGTGTGTGTGTGTGTGTGTGTGTGTGTGTGTGTGTGTGTGTGCGCGTGTGTGTGCGTGTGTGTGTGTGTGTGTGTGTGTGTGTGTGTGTGTGTGTGTGCGTGCATGCGTGTTGTAGCTCAGTTAGTATAATCTGTGGTTTTATAATAGAGATTACCACTCGCACTCTTCTGAACATCCATGCCAGTTGTCTGATTTTGCCCCCCTCGCTGCTGAAGTGTCTCAGCAAAACACTGAACTCCTTTGACCTCCTTGTGACCTAGTGTGTGTGTGTGTGTGTGTGTGTGTGTGTGTGTGTGTGTGTGTGTGTGTGTGTGTGTGTGTGTGTATACAGTCTGTGTGCAGAAGATATATATAAACACATGCATGGCCTCAGATTTAGAGGTGCTTTAGAGAAGAGCTGGTCCGTTGTTCCACAACCAGGACGGAATCTGCATTGTTCCTCTTCATTTCCAGCACCTTGGAGTAGACTTTACCAGGGAGGATGAGAAGTGTGATACCCCTGTAATTGGCACACTCTCTGGTCCCCCTTTTTGAACAGGGGAACCACCACCCCAGTCTGCCACTCCTTAGGCACTGTCCCAAACTTCCACACAATGTTGAAGAAGGTGTTTAAATGGTGTTGAGGATCCGGGGTATTGCCTTAACCCAAATATAATTGTTTTTTTAAACTGCATGTAAACGCACTGACTGTGATTACTGCTTACTATCGCACTCAAGTCAAGTTTTATCCAAATGTAGTGCAACTTTTAATCCAAGATCCAGAAAATCACTAAAAACAGCTAATTAATGTTAATAACATGCACTACTGTTATACTAATATTAGGAATTGGATGCGTCAAAATAAACAGCTGGTTGCGCTAATTCTCTAGTTGCGTGCCATTAAACCATTACAATAGAAGAGGGCGCAACAAGAATACATAATTAAAATAGAGCCAGTCAAACTTTAAACAATAGAAAACTGTGTAAAAAACATTATTAAAATGTTACATGTATGTTTGTTTCATGTGTTAATGTGAGCAAAGTAACAGTCTCCTCATTGCCTCTATGCAGATCTGATGTCTCTTCAATGGAAGCTTGAGTGGACATTAAAGTCAGCAGCAGGAAAGATTTTGTTTGCATTAGCCTCAATTTGGCTAAAGTAGACTAATCCGGGCTAATGGAAATTAGTCTTGTATTTAGTGTGTCATCAGCAGGTAAACAAATACAACACAGAGGTTTTATCACTTGAAATAACATGAAATGTGTGAATGTTTGGTCTATATTCTTCCAAACAATCACACTCAAAACCTGAGTACTACAAACTGTACTTCAGGACTGCAAACCCACTGTACAACACGGTGAGTATCTGCGGTTTTCACAGTAGAAGTTGAAGACTTAAAGCTGCTGCCGGAAAACATTAGTCCGGCCCGAAAGACGAGAAGAAGGCTATGACATCACTTCCTTCTCAACATGCTGACTCATCAAACATTCAACACCTGCTCCACTCAACTAATGGAAGAAGAAACATGAGACACACACACAGAAACACACACCTTGGTGGGCAGGTGATTTAAGTTAGTACACAGTCATTCGTTTCTACTCTAAAAGGTTTTTAGATAACAAAATTAAGTTTAAAGCTGACGAAGAGGAGTATGTAGGGGTAAAGTTGTGTCTCAGTTTCTATATATCACCTTCACATTAAGGACACTGTGACTTTATGTGTTTGACAAGATTAACTTTACTGTAATTTTTCAAGACGTATAAGAGTAATGTCTACACTAAGCCAGCTAAATCTGAAAATAAATCCTTCAGTTTTTGCCCCATAGTCCACATTAAGCTGCTGATGAAAATGGTCCCCCGATAAATGCACTATTAAAAAACTACATCAACACCAGGTTAGATCCACCCTGGGCAGAACTGACATCAGCAAAGCAGCTGGACCAGATGGAGTTTCTGGAAAAGTACTGAAGGCCTGTGAAAACCAACTAGCAGAGTTTTTTTTTTTTTTTTTTTTTTTTTTTTTTTTTTAACCTCTCGCTAGCTGTTGTGCCCTCATGCCTCAAGTCAGCTACAATTATCCCCATGGTCAAGAAGCCAGCAGTGAACTGTCTGAATGACTACCGCACATTCGCTCTAACCCCCATCATCACCACGTGTTTAGAGAGATTAATTCTCTCCCACATCAAGACTGCTATACCTGCTGATCTTCATCAACATCAGTTTGCATATCGGATAAATAAATCAACAAATGATGCAATCATAACAGCTCTTCACCCATGCCCTCACACATCTAGAGCAGCAGAACACATATGTAAGGATGCCGTTTGTCATTTTAGCTTAGCGTTTAATACAATAATCCCTCACAAACTGGTCCAAAGAGTGACCTGGGCTGGGACAGATCACTGTGCTCATGGATACTGAGCAACGGACCCCAAAATGTCAGGATTAGAGGTAACACCTCCTCAACTCTCACAGGAACACCGCAGGGGTGTGTCCTTAGCAGTGATGCCGGGTAACGTGTTACTTGTAACGCGTTACTCTAATCTGACCACTTTTTTCAGTAACGAGTAATCTAACGCGTTACTATTTCCAAATTAGTAATCAGATTAAAGTTACTTATCCAAGTCACCGTGCGTTACTATTTTTGTCATTTTCCTTAGTAAAAATATATATTGTTTTTGCTTTCTTCTTGCGTCTCGGGGAGTGAAGTCACGTATGCGACGACAAGTCACGTTTTCAGCATGTGGACAGTTAACGTGTACCACGCAGCGACACAAACGTAATCAACAATGGAGGGAGGAGAGAGATGCGCGTTTTCTAGCTGGAAATACAGTCACTATTTTGAGTTTGTGTCAGCTAAAGATGGCAATATTAAGGTTCGTTGTACACTGTGCTGGTGGCGACAAAGTGCTATCTAGCCACAAAAACACTACGTCAAATTTGAAGAAACATTTGGAGTCGCAGCACCGCACAGTCAAACTTACAGAGTCCCGCCAGGTGGTGCAAAGGAGAGAGAAGAAGGTCCCCCACCGCCCAAACAACAAAAGCTGGACTTCGGTGCAAAACCAGTAAGTGGGGGAGAGTTGGAGAAGTTGGTCGGGCAGTATGTTGTAGAGGAAATGCTGCCCTTAAACATGGTTGACCCGCCTTTGTTTCGTGCGATAATAAACAAGATCCCTACTACTGTCAATGCCGAGTTGCCTCACAGAACAGCTTTGTCACGGTTGTCGTTTTTATGTTGAGGCGCCGGGTGTTGTCAGCAGCTACTGAATGTAACTAATAAAGTAACTTGTAATCTAACTTAGTTACTTTTAAAATCAAGTATTCTGTAAAGTAACTAAATTACTTTTAAAATCAAGTAATCTGTAAAGTAACTGTGGCAACACTGGTCCTTAGCCCCCTCCTCTACTTCCTCTTCACACAATTGTTCCCCAATTCACCCCTTCAACACTCAATCTTCTTGTTTAACCAAAAGACAATGAAAGAGAAGAAATTTTGCCATTTTCCTTTTGTTTCATTTGTTTCACTGTGTACTGAGATATTTACGGAAACAATCTGGACGAGGTCTGTCTGTCTGTCTGTATGTCTGTCTCAGAGGTGAAACTCCTTACAACTTCCTGCAGCCTCACAACTGATGACACAGTGTGTACGTGTGCCAGTGTGACCTTCACAACCTCAGTGTGTGTGTGTGTGTGTGCGCGTGTGTAATTCCTCAGAGACACAAGTCGCAAGGAAACACTTCATCACTGCCGTCCTATTTACACACAGACTTTCTCTTTTACACATGCACATATACACACACGCACACACACACACGCACACGCACACACCCACACCCACACTTATTCCTTTATTCACCCTTTTAATGCACAATTTCCTAACCTCTTTCCCGGGCCACTAATTGCATTTTTGATGATAATCATCCAATCACATTTCATTACTGTCATCACTTCCTCTTCATCACATGACAGGAAATTAATTAAACTTCCTTAGACAACACAGGGAGCAGGTGCAGACACACACATACACACAGGTAGAGTCATAAATCACAGCAGACAGAATGGGAGTAATGAGGTGGCTAGCTGTTAGCGCTCTGGGTAGACAGCTCGGCACACGCACAGTACTCCACATACTGCAATACTCTCAGTATTACTGCTACAGTGACAGAAAAATCTAATCTCTGAGGGAACACAGCGGTTACACAACACAAGTAGTGTGTGTTCAGTGTCATCAACAACAAAACTACTAGGCAAGCACAAAACTTATTGGAGCAGTGACCAGTCTGGAGCCAAGATTTCACAGAAACACTGATTTATGAGTTCAGAACAAGTTTTTATATGATTATGATATGATTTTCTTTAAGTAATATAGTTTCACCTTTTGGAAAATAAGCTTTCCTGCTTTCTAGCCGAGATTTAAATGAGAACCTGGAGCCAGGAGATGGTTAGTTTAGGTTAACATAAAGACTGGAAACACTGCTTCCTGCAACATGTAGTTTTCACACTTACACAGTTTTTGTACGAATTAAATAAACATGATATAACATGTTAATAAGTGAGCTTTAGAGGTGCTGGCAGGTAGTCTGGCTATGACCAGACCAAGCTCAATCTTTTAAGAGTGAACATTAGTCTGGGGAGTCTGCTCTGTATTTTCTCTGCACATGAGGCGTGATCAACGGGCATAGTTCAAATGACTCTGTACGCAATTGGATAGTCCATCAACCAATCAGACCAACGATCCGGGTGATGTAGCAGCGACAGCGGCATCAACGGGTTGCTGCGCTTCGGGGGCCGGCTTGTTGAATGTAAACAAAAAGCTACTTGGTCGCTTCTCTATCGTCATCGTTTTAAACCCGGCAATAGCGCGCCAAGTGGATAAGCCAGTTTGTGATTGGTTCCCGCAAATTTGTAACGGAAGCAGGACAGATAAACGTACAGGTTTCCAGCCTTAGCTGCAGGGCGAAATCAAATCGCCTGCAGATTGGGTTGGGTTTACCCAGTCTAGCTGGCAGGAGGATTTTGTTACGTTTGGACAGAGTCAGGCTAGATGTTTCCCTGTTTCCCGCAATTATGCTTAGCTTAGCTAAGCTAACTGACTGCTAGCTGTAACTTCAAAGATGAGAAAGGTAATCATCTTCTCATCTAACTGTCTGCAAGAAAGCAAATGAAAAAATAATATATGTAAAGTTAATCTTAATTAAAGCTATAGTGCATAGTTTCTGTTGCCCCCATGGGGAATTCTAACTAATGACAACAACGCTTTTGGCTCATCCTCATGATGCAAGCCTTTGGTGATCGCGCACTACCCCCACCCCTCTTCCACACAGTTGCTAACAGCGTTTAACCCTTCAGAGGATTAAAAAAACATGATGGACTCTTTAGAAGAGGTAATTATCTTGTAATTTTGATGTCCTCTTCGTTCTAGCTGAACACTGCTGTTGTCCTTTCTCAGCTGTGACGTAAAACGCATCACTTAAGCCTCTACGCACGAAAGTCACCGGACGACACCATTTTGTAAACATAGCCATACTGAGAAATACAGAGAGAATTTTGTAAAGCTGATAGGCTTATTAGCTTTGTATCAATGCATTTGGCAATGGCTTGAATGTAACGGACATTAATATAAAATAGTTGCGCACTATAGCTTTGAGATGTCTGTGCTCTTTTAACTGCAATAAAGTTCTTATGATGAGCTCATTACACCTGTTGTCAGTCCACGTGCACACACAGTTGGCATGTGTGTGTGTGTGTGTGTGTGTGTGTGTGTGTGTGTGTGTGTGTGTGTGTGTGTGTGTGTGTGTGTGTGTGTGTGTGTGTGTGTGTTTGTGTGCTCTCTGCAGGTTTCCAAACTGATCTGTCCTGACGTAACAACATGCTGCTTCTCAATCTGCCCACTGCTGAGTCTTGGCACACACGCACACGCACACACACACACACACACACACACACACACACACACACACACACACACAGACACAGTGTTTAGTAATGCTGTCAAGTTCTATAAATAGGTAAAATTGATTTGCGTGGAGAACAAGAGATTGTGTTACAGTAGGATAAATGTACTTTTACTGTACAACTGGACAATGCTAACTAACTGCTGTTGGAGTGGACTTAAAGCTACAAACACACACTGATTACGTTAGGGCACCAAAACTACTGTTACATGACCGGTTCATTTTAATATGACCATTCTATTTAACACTGTGGAATGATGACTGGTACATGACCATAACGGTTAAGTCTAGGCACCACAACAACTTGGTTAAGGATTAGAAACAAGTGTGTGGTTTGGGGCAAAATTCCAGGACAAGAACACCAGTCCCCTGGGTAAATGTTCTGTGGGTCCCATGCACCACACCAACCTCCTCCAAACGCATATTTTTGCGTTCTTATATTATGTCACCTGATTTCCTTCTGGTGAGTTAGTACAGTAACAACTAGTTAGTAGCGGGTTAGTATTGACTAATGACTAGTAGGTATGGTCTAACAACTCTTCCTGTGGGTTCTTTCTTTTGATTGGACGTTAAGCTCAGTGTGATTGTGTTCCTGCTGCAGAAGACTTTAATTAAGTTGATTAGTGTTAATTAGACTTATAGAGGCCTGAGACACACAGACTGAAGGTCCAAACATCCAAACAAAGGACAGAAAGAAGGAAGAAAAGGACAAGACAATGAAGGTCTTGTTCATTTCATATGGGGCTGCTGGAGAGATGGCAGCACTGAAATCAGTTTCCAGGTCACAAAGGAAAGGTAGAGGTAGGAAAGGAAGGGAGGAGGTATTATAGGAGGAAAAGTCTTCAGGTGTGGTTATGTGCAAGCTGCCGGGGGTGCTACATTCCAACTGATCAGGTGTCACTATCAGATTGACCGACACACACATGCACACGCACGCGCACACACACACACACACACACACACACACACACACACACACACAAATACAGCCTGTCATACTGTCACATATGTGATAATTAACAACATCTCTGTGACAGAAAGAGAGACACACCAACTTTAACACACACACACACACACACACACACACACACACACACACACACACACACACACACACAGTAAGTGTTCATTGTTTACTTGATTCTGTGAATTGGCGTTTTGGCAATATTGTCTTTGATACACTCATGCCAATAAAGCATATTGAATTGAAATGTAATTGAGATAGAGAATCTGGATGATTCGGACTGTGTGTGTGTGTGTGTGTGTGTGTGTGTGTGTGTGGGGAGGCTTTGTAAGGGATTATCTGACAATAATGAAGCATGTTCAATACACACATAAGATTATACTGTCTGTCTGTCTGTCTGTCTGTCTGTCTGTCTGTCTCATTTTAAAGGAGCTAGTTATAGTTTTTTTTTATATTTGATTAGTTTTTTAAAAATGATTTGATGTAAATAATTAAAGACGGCAGGTCTGTGCCCAGTTTGTGGATTGCTGGATGTTTTAAGAATGAAACACATTAATATTTAGATTTGGAG
Organism: Sander lucioperca; assembly: GCF_008315115.2. NCBI lineage: Eukaryota > Metazoa > Chordata > Actinopteri > Perciformes > Percidae > Sander > Sander lucioperca. The sequence continues at coordinate 36,728,973 of NC_050180.1, read as the reverse complement.
AAAATTACAATATATTGTCAGTCAGACCTGCTGTCACCTACAGAACCAACTGTGGTTAATTTAATTAAAAAGCAATACAAATCAATAAAACTGAGTATAAAAGCACAAACAAGGAAAAAACAACAACCTCAGAACGTACTGAAATAGAGCGACAGACACACATGTAGTTATTGATTGATCTTCAGATTATTTTTTCAATCAACTGATTAAACGTTTGGTTCATAAAACAATAGAAAACCCAATCAACAGTACAAAACCCAAAAACATTAATTTTACTATCATGTGAGACAAGAAGCAGCAGCAGATCCTTACATTTGAGAACCTGGAACCATGTAATGTTTTTGCTTGAAATATGGATTAACTGATGATCAAAACACTAGCAGATTATTATTTTTATGTCAATCGACTATTTGATTAATCGACAAATCACAGCTTTATAGTACAGAAAAAACTAAGAATGAAATGAAAGACAGAAAATACTAAAAGACTACGAGAGGTAAACTAGAAACAGACAATCCTTTATTTAGGTAAAAGAAGTAATACCACACTATAAAAATACTTCACTACCGGTAAGGTCCTGCATTCAAATTAAAATACATAACTATTTACAGCAAAATGTACTGAAGAATTAAAATTAAAAGTACTCATTATGCAGACAGTACATTGTAGTACACATGGTGGACAGTAAGTACTGTAACTCAAGTACTGTACTTTAGAACACGTTTGAGGTACTTGTAATTAATTATTTCCAATTTAATCGACTTTATTCTTCAACTCTGCTACATTTCAGAGGGAAACATATAAGTAATTTTTACTCCAGGTTACTTTATATGAAAGAATTTCACATACACAAGGGAACTATACTTTATACTCCACAACATTTACCTGATAGTTACTTGTTAATTTTAATATACCAATCAGCTCATAAGACATATTAAACATTTTATTTATATTTGTACTACATTTAGACTATTTACGTAACCGATCTGAATACTTCTTTCACCACTGTTTAAGTCCTCTTTACTTGAATCAATTTTACTTCATACCTTTACTACATTTTATTATATAGCCTTCATATGTTGTACTTTTTACAATGCAAACCACATTTACCTGACAGCTATAGCTACTGCTAACTTTACAGATTCACATCCTACATACAAAGCATCTTATATAATAAATGACACATTTGACTGTGTAGTATTTATTCTACTTTTACATAAGAAGCAACGTGAATGCTTCTGCCACCACTGTAAGTACAACTGTAAGGTTCTTTACCTGATTATTTCCACTTTACTTTTTTATTACTTTACTTACACTATTTACATGACAGCTGTAGTTTGCTGGGTCATTTTAATATTTTACATATAAATCATCTTAATTAAATATATTACAAATTGTTCTGGACGTTTTACTGGAGTATTTTACTACTTTTTGCTTATGTAGTAGATCCTAATACCACTGTGTACAAATTCCTGTTTTTTTACTTGATTATTTCCATTTAACTTTATAGGCTAACTATTCTTTACTAGCCTACATTTTAATACAGGCCTATATATATAGTAGGCTACTTTTTACTCAAAATCTGCACAAATCAGCTCATAAGATCGATTACACATTTCATGGAGTATTTTCCATTACAAAATGTAACAGAGAAATACAAAACGCAGACAAACGTGTCTTATAAAATCATAGTAAAGACAGACAGAGGTACAGGAAAGCGGACATTTAAAAAGTGAGACAGATAGAAGCAGCCTGAAAGTTATCCGGACAAAAACCACCGGACAGACAGACGGACAGACAGACAGACAGACAGACAGACGGACAGACGGACAGACAGTCAGTCTCCGGTACAGTCAGTTTAAGCCTCTGCTGCTATTCCGTCCGTTTCGTAACCTTCAAATGAAAAGATACAAGAAAGAAAAACAAGTGGAGGAAGAAGAATCAGAAGAAGAAGATGAATAAAAAGCGTGAAAGCGTGAAAGAGCGAAGAAGAAGAAGAAGAAGAAGAAGAAGAAGAAGAAGAAGAAGATGAAGATGAAGATGAAGAAGAAGAAGAAGAAGAAGAAGAAGAAGAAGATGAAGATGAAGATGAAGATGAAGAAGAAGAAGAAGAAGGTGACTTACCGGAGGAGGAGGTGATGGATGAAGAAAGTAGAGTCTTGCAGGTTTGAAGCGCTAACTCCACACACACAATAACAGCAGCCAATCATTAATCAATAATCAATACTGAACAGGTGTCTGTTTGTCCCCTGACTGTGAGTCCAGTTTGATTGATCAGTCCATCGATCGTCTATCCATCCTTCAGGTATCCATCCCGGACACTGATCATCAACTCTGTCGAGCAGTGGAGAACCGCGCGCTGTGAGAGTAGAGCGGCGGGTCCGCGCATGCGCCACATACAAACACACACACACACACACACACACACACACACACACACACACACACACACACACACACACACACACACACACACACACATACACACACACACAAAGAGAGAGAGAGAGAGAGAGAGAGAGAGAGAGAGAGAGAGAGAGAGATGTTTATAACGTTCATATTACTGTTTATTGTATACTGTCAAATATCTGGACAAATTGCATTTTGATGTTTTGACAACATACTGAAACGTTCATGCCAATAAAGCCTCTTTGACTTGATTTGAGAGAGAACGATGGAGAGAGATGGAGAGAGAGAGAGAGAGAGAGAGAGAGAGAGAGAGAGAGAGAGAGAGAGAGAGAGAGAGGATTAAATTGCATCAATAAACAAAAAAATTGGATGACTTTTTAAAGGAAGAAAATCTGAAAGCAGTCCTACCTCTGTGTGTGTAGGCTGTGTGTGTGTGTGTGTGTGTGTGTGTGTGTGTGTGTGTGTGTGTGTGTGTGTGTGTGAGAGAGAGAGCGAGAGAGCGAGAGAGCGAGAGAGAGAAAGAGCGAGAGAGCGAGAGAGAGAGAGAGAGCGAGAGAGAGAGAGAGAGAGAGAGAGAGAGCAGGTTCTGGTTGTTTTGTTTCCAGGTTTTGTTGTTGGCAAAAAGAGCAGGGAAAATCTATTTTAAAGTTATAAAATATTGGCTGCAACACAGGCATTGTTCACAGTAGTGTTCAGTATTTTATTTGACCTGTTTCTGTCTGACTCTGTCAACTCACCTGTTCATGACGTCAGGAGGTGTCAGGTGAAAGGGTCATTTCACAGTTTCCTCTAGCCGGAGCTGAAACTGTTCAACTTAGTGTCAAGCAGTAATGGAAGAAGAAGTAGGCTTTGCAGATATTTTACTTAAGTAAAAGTAGTAATACTACAGTGTTAAAACGCGGTTACAAGTAAAAGTCCTGCATTCAAAATGTTACTTAAAAGTACAAAAGTAGTAGCATCAAAATTAAAGTGCTCATAAAGCACAATGTAATGTAATGTAGGCCTATATATCACTGGATTATAATGTGTTCAGATTTGTTTATAAGGATAAAACCTCTTGATAGTCCATGGACTATGAGATGTACCATCTCGTTTTCAAAGGTGGTCCCAACATTTTTAATTTTTGATGCATTAATGTGTAAATCACTTTAATGTTGCAGTTGGTAAACATGTAGCTCATTTCAATTATATACTGCTTGGTATAGCTTAGTCAATAATAATAAATCCTTATTTATTAGTTGATTTATATTTTGTATTAACAATATTAATCTGCAAATTAACTAAAGTAGTCAAATAACTAGTGGAGTAAATAGTACAATACGTGCCTCTCCAAGTAGTTGAGTAAATGTACAAAGTTACATTGCACAACTGGTTAGGTGTTATTAAAAGTCTATGCTCAATAATCAGGACTGTGTGGTTGATCAGATTTGACTGGCGCTAACGTTGCGTTCACATCACATCATTCAATTATGATTGATGAAAATCACAGTCATCTTTGACATCAGATGTTTGGGGAGAAATTAGGGGAAATTCTTCTTTCCACCAAAACAAAAAATATATAACATAACATAACAAATATTATAAATGAATGTGAAGACTGCAACTGAAGAATCACAGAAGTGGCTTGTTGGAAAAATTTGGCAAAACATTTTCTTGATATTCATTTATTTATTTATGTTTTTAATTTAAGAGCTTCTAAAGAAAACTGTGAATGCTATTTCCTGCATTTATATATATATATATATATATATATATATATAGCAAAAAACATATTATGGAATTAGTTATCAGGCTATTAGACTACAAAATTAATTGTAGACTAATTTCACTACCAAATAATTATAGAAATATTGTATTTACTTCTGTTCTTTACTGCCTTATCTTTGACTGATGTTAAATACTGTATTTTAAGGAGCAGACAGACAGACAGACAGACAGACAGGTAACATGATGTCAGACAGCTGAAACATTCCACACTGCTGCTCTGAGAGAAACACATTTGCCGTCCTTCCAAACAACCCAAAGCATGATAGGAAACTCCTGGAACTGAGCCAACTCTCTTAAAGATAAGTCTGGTGACATTCTGTATTTTTCTTGCTGTCAACAAATCCCACAAAAAGACCAAAACCAATAATGAGTGTTATGTCTTATTCAGCTGTGCCATATACCTCCATTATTGTTCAAAAGCTATTAAAAACACATCCGGGAGCCACACTGTTGCTCCTGGTTGGGTGACATGTTGCTGCCAGAAATACTCACTAAATGTGTATTAATCCGCCACTGAAAATAGTCCCGACAACTGCACCAGCCTCATTCTATAAATTCCCACTTAAAAAGTGTTCATAACCTGCTCATCACCAAATGGAAAGCGACAAGGTTAGAAACTAACCGGTGAACATAGTGGAACATTTAGCAGTTAAAGAGTCAGATATTTCTCTATCAGGAGTTGATAGAGCTAGAAGAGATAGAGAATATTGGATTTACATGACTCTAGATTAATTATAAAGCTGCCTTATTACTGGACGTGTAAACAAGCAACTGTTTGCTAACATGTTTAACATATCAACTGTATGAGGGGATAATATGTCAGCGTTGTGTTCCCACTTGTTTCCGGTGCCCCCAAGCGGCCAAAAAAATCAGTTACTGCAAACTTAAAAACATTTCTCTTCAATGTCTGACTGTCTCATATACAATATTGTGTGTTATCATTATTGAAGCTATATGACATTTACACTTAGTGAAATATTCAAATCCAAAGACTTTAATGAAAATATTTCACATATATCAGTTTGTAAAAATTGTTAAAATTCAGCCTGACATGGTTGCCATCTTTAAAAACTTTGGGGTCTATACTAGAATGTAAAAGATGGACATCATCTTCTCAGTGATCCTCCATATCTCTCCACTTTATCCTGTGTTTATCCTGTGCATTTTCCACTCCTCCATTTCTCACCTCCATCCCCCTCTCTCTCTCTCCGGGCCTTGCTTTGGTTTCCCAGGTCCCAGTGGATCTGTTCTGGCAGCCAATCACAGTCCAGCATTGCAACGACCCACTTAAACACACGCGCGCGCGCACACACACACACACACACACACACACACACACACACACACACACACACACACACACACACACACACACGCACACACACACACACTCACCTTGAACATCACATCAAGGTTGTACGCGGATAATGTGTGTGTGTGTGTGTGTGTGTGTGTGTGTGTGTGTGTGTGTGTGTGTGTGTGTGTGTGTGTGTGTGGCAACAGAGAGAGGACTGGGAGGGAGCTGGGAGGCACTAAAACCTGTACAAACACACAAAGATGATAAAAACCACTGGATACGCACACAGATTTAATAACCGATATATTCCAGTTTGGTGCAAACTTTCTGATTCGCTCCCTGAGTAGAGTGCTGGTCAGAAATGCTTTTTCTTAAAAGGAATAGTTTGACATTTTGAGAAAATAGTGCTTTTTTTGTTGTTGCCGAGAATTAGACAAAAAGATTGATACCACTCTCGTATCTGTACGCTATATCTGAAGCTACAGCCAGGAGACAATTAGTTAATTAGCTTAAGTAATGAAGAATTATACTTGTTAAGTGTGTTTAGATGCTAATGTGAGAGTCAAATCCTTAAACATTATATATGCTATATGTGCGTGCTTCAATGAGCTAAAGACTGGCTGTGTATTTAGTATTCACTTTATTGTCATTTCACTGAGTACTTGCATACACATACTGTAAGAAACGAAAAATAGTTTATCATCAGTGCAACTAATGCCTAATTTACACCTTGCTGTTAGACTGAAGAGACAGCCGACAGTTACGGACAGCAAATCACTTGTTTACAGTCAGAAGTTACACAAAGCACTTCAGTTTAATAAGGTTTGACTCACAACATTAATAGTTTTGCGGTTTTCAGGTCAATGGCAGATCTTTTACTTAATGTACTTAGTTACATTCCACCACTGGTTGATGGTTGCAGAAAACCAGCAAGGAGGGACTGGATGTGGACAGTAAAACCCTCCGCCAGGGCCTACTTACGAAACTCCCTCTGACTGAAACTGACTGTTTACAGTGGGAATAAACGAAATATACAGTCAGGTCCATAAATATTGGGACATCGACACAATTCTAATCTTTTTGGCTCTATACACCACCACAATGGATTTGAAATGAAACGAACAAGATGTGCTTTAACTGCAGACTTTCAGCTTTAATTTGAGGGTATTTACATCCAAATCAGGTGAACAGTGTAGGAATTACAACAGTTTGTATATGTGCCTCCCACTTTTTAAGGGACCAAAATTAATGGGACAATTGGCTGCTCAGCTGTTCCATGGCCAGGTGTGTGTTATTCCCTCATTATCCCATTTACAAGGAGCAGATAAAAGGTCCAGAGTTCATTTCAAGTGTGCTATTTGCATTTGGAATCTGTTGCTGTCAACTCTCAACATGAGATCCAAAGAGCTGTCACTATCAGTGAAGCAAGCCATCATGTTTTGAAAAAACAAAACAAACCCATCAGAGAGATAGCAAAAACATTAGGTGTGGCTAAATCAACTGTTTGGAACATTCTTAAAAAGAAAGAACGCACCGGTGAGCTCAGCAACACCAAAAGACCCGGAAGACTACGGAAAACAACTGTGGTGGATGACCGAAGAATTCTTTCCCTGTTGAAGAAAACACCCTTCACAACAGTTGGCCAGATCAAGAACACTCTCCAGGAGGTAGATGTATGTGTGTCATAGTCAACAATCACGAGAAGACTTCACCAGAGTGAATACAGAAGGTTCTCCACAAGATGTAAACCATTGGTGAGCCTCAAAAACAGGAAGGCCAGATTAGAGTTTGCCAAACAACATCTAAAAAAGCCTTCACAGTTCTGGAACAACATCCTATGGACAGATGAGACCAAGATCAACTTGTACCAGAGTGATGGGAAGAGAAGAGTATGGAGAAGGAAAGGAACTGCTCATGATCCAACGCATACCACCTCATCAGTGAAGCATGGTGGTGGTAGTGTCATGGCGTGGGCATGTATGGCTGCCAGTGGAACTGGTTTTCTTGTATTTATTGATGATGTGACTGCTGACAAAAGCAGCAGGATGAATTCTGAAGTGTTTCGGGCAATATTATCTGCTCATATTCAGCCAAATGCTTCAGAACTCATTGGACGGCGCTTCACAGTGCAGATGGACAATGACCCGAAGCACACCAAAGAGTTTATTAAGGGAAAGAAGTGGAATGTTATGCAATGGCCAAGTCAATCACCTGACCTGAATCCGATTGAGCATGCATTTCACTTGCTGAAGACAAAACTGAAGGGAAAATGCCCCAAGAACATGCAGGATCTGAAGACAGTTGCAGTAGAGGCCTGCCAGAGCATCACCAGGGATGAAACCGAGTCTGGTGATGTCTATACGTTCCAGACTTCAGGCTGTAATTGACTGCAAAGGATTTGCTACCAAGTATTAAAAAGTGAAAGTTTGAATTATGATTGTTAATCTGTCCCATTACTTTTGGTCCCTTAAAAAGTGGGAGGCACATATACAAACTGTTGTAATTCCTACACTGTTCACCTGATTTGGATGTAAATACCCTCAAATTAAAGCTGAAAGTCTGCAGTTAAAGCACATCTTGTTCGTTTCATTTCAAATCCATTGTGGTGGTGTATAGAGCCAAAAAGATTAGAATTGTGTCGATGACCCAATATTTATGGACCTGACTGTATATGGAACAATAGTGAACATATCTTTGTCACTAAATCTACTTCTTTGTACTCAGTAAAGGTTCTCAATTAAACAAAAAGCACATTTTCACTCATTTTGGGTGGGTGAGTGAGCAAGACATGTCAGCAGTGACGAATGACGAATCTTTCCTGCAACAGTCTCAGTTTACCTGTTCATTAAGCTCCTCCTCCATGATGTGAAGCGCCTTCAACAGCTGGAAATTGTGCCATGACATCGTGTTGGGCGAGAGAAACCCAAGCAGGTGCTGTGTGACGGGGAAAGGTCAGACTTCAGAAACACTTTTCCTCCTGTTGAGGAAATGTGTCAATGAACTGCAGACATCAGCACATTGTGAGCTGACAACACCAGACAAGACTGTTTACTGTAATCAAAAATACTGCTTTCAACAACCTATATTTTTCAGTTTAAAGTGGCAAAACCTGAAACAGATGAGGCAGAACACACCCATGGTACTCAGAGGTCCTGCTGGTCTTCACCTGTGGACAGCTGGTTCTGCTGGTCTTGCTGTTGTATTTGTGGTCCATGTTAAAGTGGATTTCTGTGACAGTTTGTTGGGTTTTTAAGTCACATTTGCTTTAATACTACAGAATGTTCTACAATTGACGCTCGATAAGGAGTTTTCGGTGTGTTTACTGTAGCAGCAGCAAATGCTGTTTGTGCGTGTTGACAACAGAGCTGGTTAGTGGTACTGTGCTATCATCTGGTTTCCCAAAACATTTGGTAACAGCTGCAGGAAACATTTTTGTAACTATGCTTATTTGCCGGGTTAAATAAGAATTGATATGATTCTCGTGTTTGTACGGTAAAGAGACAGTTAGCTTAGCATAAAGAGTGGAAACAGCTAGCCTGGCACTATTCAAAAAGCTATTGGTTCAGGTCAAGAAATAATCCAGCACATAAAACCACAACTTGTTTTTCCAATTTCTTTTTTTTTTTTTTAACGAGACATAACGTGTTGATAAATTAGCTTTAAAAGGTGCTGGTAGGTTGATTTTGTTACCTTTGGACAGAGCCAGGCTAGCCGTTTCCCCATTTCCAGTCTTTATGCTAAGCTAAGCTAACATAACATATGGACAGACTAAGAGTGGTTTCAATCTTCGATCCAATAGCAATAAAGTTAACAAGTGACTTTCACAAACCGTCAAACTCTTTCTTTAACCATCAGGTTGGTCCAAAACAATTACTGGTTACATTTACATATTTACTGTAGGTATTCAAATTATGTATTATGATATTGAATAAGGTGACCTATTGTCTCACCATAAGGACAAAATGTCACTGTGTTGTAAACAAGAAGGATAAACTTCCATCGAGAACATTCCTGTTAAGGAGGATCTCCGTTTATTCCAGCCAATAGATGATCTTTGTATCAGGTCGACACTGAACCAATCAGAGCTGCAGGAGGAAGAGCTACGTTTTACTCATCCTCAGTCTGTTCTTTGAAGAAGAGCTGAAGAACACTGCAGCAATCAGCTCAGAATATAAAGAACATTTCACACATCGGCTGCATTATGATCAAAACAGTTTGGCTTCATATTATGATCATGATTAGTTAGCACTGTTATTTATCCATCTTTGAATGAATTATATTCTTATTACATAAAAAAAATTCCCATTTTAATTTTACAAACTGCAGCAATAAATACATGTAATAAATGTATCACCATGATATGGAAATAAGCCTTTCTTTGCATTTGAGTACATCTTTGAAGAACTTATAAAATGTTATTAAAAAATACAATAACATCAATACTGATGATAACTGCAACATTTTAAAAGATAGATGCTGTTGTTCTGGTCAGACAGCAGCTTCCTGTGACTGCACAGTCAAATAAAATATTGTTAGGGAGCTGAAAACAGTTGAAACGGAAACAGATTAGAAAACATCTAAAGCAACTTTAATGGGTTTTTTTTTTCTCGCATTTTATCAACAACAAAATCATTATTAGAAAATACAGGCAGACAGATTTAGACATAGAGAGAGAGACAGGTCCCAAATCCAAAACAACAGAGAGTGGCAGGATGAGGTAAAGAAGTGAGGGATGACAGAACAGAAGAAAAAGATGTCAGTCCATCACTGCTGCCTCAGGAGGAAGTTTTACCTCCTCCTCCTCTCCTCTCTCTCTCTCTGTTCCTGTCTCTGTTCTCTTTATTCTTCTCTCTATCCCTCGGTTTCTCTTGCTCCCTTTCCCTCTCTCTCTTCTCCTCAGTTTCTCTCTCCCTCGCTCTCTCTCTCTCCCTCCCGCTGTCTCTCTCTCTCTCCCTCTCTCCTTCTCTTTGTCGGCCTTGAACATCCATTTTTTGTCTCCTCTCCTCCGCCTGCTGCTCCTCTTCTTCTCTTTCGTCTCGTCTGCTACGGCGGCCGCCCTGGCGTGCACGCTCGCGCTCCTCGGCCTCACGTGCACGCCCGCGCTCCTCCGCCTCACGTGGACCCCCCCGCTCTTCCGCCTCACGTGCACGCCCACGCTGCTCTGCCTCACGTGCACGCCCACGCTCCACTTCACATGCGCGCTCATGCCCATTCACCTCGCGTGTGCGCTCACGCCCATCCAACTCGCGTGCGCGCTCACGCCCATCCAACTCGCGTGCGCGCTCACGCCCATCCAACTCGCGTGCGCGCTCACGCCCATCCACCTCGCGTGTGCGCTCACGCCCATCCAACTCGCGTGCGCGCTCACGCCCATCCACCTCGCGTGTGCGCTCACGCCCATCCACCTCGCGTGTGCGCTCACGCCCATCCACCTCGCGTGTGCGCTCACGCCCATCCAACTCGCGTGTGCGCTCACGCCCATCCAACTCGCGTGCGCGCTCACGCCCATCCACTTCGCGTGCGCGCTCACGCCCATCCACTTCGCGTGTGCGCCCCTTCCTGTCCTTCCTCGCCTGTTTTTCGTCATCACTGTCATCCTCCTCGTCGTCGTTCTTGCGAACGGCTCGATTCTTGTCCTTCCCTTTCTTCTTCTTTTTCTCCTCGCTTTGTTCTTTACTCTTCTTCTTTTTCCTGTGTTTTCCATCTGGATGACAAGGGAAAAAAAGATATAGATAAACCAAATTTCAGGGAACACAGATACAGATATGTATTCTGTAGCAGAAAAAAAAAACAATAACATGCGATTAAATTCACTTTTAATAAATAAATATGGATGTACCTGAGCTGCTGGAGGAGTCTGAGGAGGAGGAATCTGATTCGCTGGAGGAGTCTGAGGAAGAGGTATCTGATTCGCTGGAGGAGGATGAAGAGGACGAGGAGGATGAAGAGGACGAGGAGTCAGAGGATTCCACTTCCTGGTTCTGAGTCATGATCATCTTGGGAGCGTTCTTCAAATGTTCCCTTAACTCGTCCCTGAGAGAGAGAGAGAGAGAGAGAGAGAGAGAGAGAGAGAGAGAGAGAGAGAGAGAGAGAGAGAGAGAGAGAGAGAGAGAGAGAGAGAGAGAGAGAGAGAGAGAGAGAGAGAGATAGATTTATGTGTGAAATGTTTGTACGCACACATTCATGTAAAGGTCTGGACAGCATTTAACAGATCTGTTAAAGAATTAAAGACATTCATATTAAAATTTCACAAAGTAGTAAATCTGTGTAGTGAATTCATACACAAGTTTAGACCGAACATTTCCCCTTTACGTTTCTTCTGCAAAAATGAGATTGATTTTCTCATTTGTTAACTCATTCAGTTAATATTTGGACTTAAATTAATCCGGGAGAGTAATATTTTGGTCCTTATTAAAAAAAGTTAACTAACATCACATTCATGTAGTAAAATGTGTTTCTTTCTTTCTTTCTTTCTTTGATTAGGTCTGTGAAGTCTAAAACAGGGTCTCTGCAGAGTTCACCAAGTTAAATTTAAGACTTTGTAAGACCATTTAAACACCAAATAGAATGCCATTTAATACCGGTTTCATTTAAGCCATGGCTAAAATTGACACTTGCCCATTATGAGAGCACAATTCACTGTCTTGAGGAAACTAACTTGAATGCTTTTAAGACTTTTCAAGACCTGCACATACAGCAGCAGATTATAAGCCATGGTTATGGAATGAGATGAGATTTTTGCCCACAGCATAGTGTGTGCATATACAAACATAAATGTATGAATATGTTCCTTACGTCAGTCCTCCCAGTCCAATAGAAGTGAAGAAGTTGATGGCGAAGCGAGTGTTTCTGGGATTATCACGAGGAAAAAGACCTTCAAAGAACGGCTGCAGAGTCCTGGAAAACACACATAATTCACAGTTTACTGTCCATTGTGTTTGTGTGTGTGTGTGTGTGTGTGTGTGTGTGTGTGTGTGTGTGTTCGTACATGTCTTTGAGCCTCTGGTTGAGTCTGGGGAGGCCCATGTAGGCACACAGCTCCTGGAAGAGGATCTTCACAAAGATTCTGCTGGACGACGTCGTGGTCTCCTCACTCATCCTGACGCACTCCAACACCTGATGGTTGAGAGACATTCAAAAGACGCAGCAGAGAGAGAGAGATGAAGAAAATCGATTAGAAAGAACAACCTGTTCATGTACGTAAAATCTGAGTTCATGAGTGTGTCAGAATGGAATGGAATTATGTTTGCGTGTTACTCTTACACTCCAGGGCACAGAGTCTGTGTAGAGCAGGTGAGCGAACAGTCGAGCCACGTTCCTCAGTTTGTTGGTCTCCAGTCGGTGAATCGTTTCGTACTGCTCCGCAAAAATCCCCTCAAAACTCTCCATGTACTCCTTCTTCAGCAGACAGAACCTCTGAACACACACGCAAAACAAAAGATGTCAACTTGTCCAGTTCAAACTGTCAGCTACATGACTTACATTGCTTCAAATGTTTTTGAGGACTAACAAATCAATCTGTTAAAGATCACTTAATATGTTACATATGAATGCAAGCAAGACTAAAACATGATTGAAACATCATTTTTTTGGACTTTAGGTGCAGGACAGTTTAATAATGATAAAAAAACAACAAAAACAAAACATGCACCACCTTCAAGTCTGTCATCGTTATACAGATTATCCCATAGAGCTATGGGCTGTCAGTACCAGATGCTTCAACCAAGTAGAGCAAGGGAATCCAGTTTAATAATCAGTTTCCATGGCAACAGAGCAAAAAAAAGTCTGCACACCAACATATTTGCTCCAGCTGTTTCTTGTCTCTTGACAAAAATCGTAGCCTCATATCTGCAGACTGTTGACTAGCTAGTGGAAAATAACCGGTGATGAAATACACAAACCAAGAGCTCAGATCAATGGGTCTTTTTTGGGTCTGTTCCTCCATAGATGTGACCGTTAAATTCACTACGAGATAATCACCTGATACCTGGAGTCACAACAGGTGGCAGGGGCACATGTAGTCTAACTATTCATGGGTCCAACTATTCATGTCGTGATTCAAGAAAGCTAATGTGGCGGGCTGTCATCTATGCTACATTTTGATTAAAAGTAACGTTTTTTGTGCACGTTGTATTAACTTGATTTTCACAATGTTCAATTTAATTAGATTACAAAAGAAGAGAAAAACCGATTAAAAGAACAAAGAATCAAAGTTCGAACAGATTAATATGCATACATTCTCCTGCAGTTCTAAACCTATGTTCATACTGAAGCTGGTTGCTGTGCCTTTTCTCCAACTAAGTCAAGCCACCATGCTACCTTATTGAATGTGTGGAATTTGAATTATATAATAGGGACTAGTAATAATACTGATAAAAAATTAAATAAAAAAAAAATAAAAAATAAAAAAATCAGGATTATATAGCACGTTTGGTATACTGAATTACACAAAAAATAAACAAAAAGTATAAGGTGGGGAAAACAGGTGAGTTTTGAGATATCTTTTCAAGGTTGTTGCGGTCTTTGTTTGCTCTTATTTACTGTATGTTGGTGCATTTGATGTCCCAGACCACTTATTTTATGTCAAATTCATATAAGGACTTTTAATAAAACCCCCGTTTTAGGGGTTTTGTCTAAGCGCACATTCACACTGGAAACAGGCACAACAAAATTCATATGCACCGAATAGTTCTAATAAAAACTGTTCACGATGTTTTTGATTATCCAGTAACAGGGTGGTAAGCACCTCAAACTAAATTCCATGTATCTCTAGTGTGTCAGATTAAAAGCAAAAATCTCAGGAAAATATTCTCAAAACCTGGACACATGATAAAACCCAGACTATCTGACTTGATAGAAACCAAAAGAGGGAAGAGAGAAAAGGTTATTTTGTCTCACCCCGGCCAGCAAACCAAAGAACTTCTCGTATGTTCTCTGTTGAGCGCAGCAGTCCAGGATCATGTTACACAGCTCCTTCTGTTCACACAAATACAATATTGTATTAAAACAAATACATTTATACAAAAACCACACATCTAAGTTCAAATCATGTTTATCGGTTGATGTAAAACAGATTTAATACGGCAGTTTTATACTTTGATAACAACGATGTTGTGTAGTTCACTTCCTATTTTAAAAACGTGAAACATCTCATCACACAGACTGACTGCTCGTTCATGTTCAGGCTTCTCGACCAGCTGTGATCCGATTTGGATGTTCTCTGAAAGCTCAGTGTTAAATGAGGTTAAAGTTTAAATGATGTGAATGTGAGTAGCAGCCAGGTGTCAAATCCCAGAGATGGGTTACACCTCTATTCTGAGGCTCCAGACGTTTTGTTTTGTGCGTGTGATGTGTAGAGAGCAGCTGTGATGACATGTCCTCAGATATCAGTGACGTCGGTGTCCGTATCATATGACAAACACACACATGTTCAAACACTGAACTGGGACTTCTTTCCAAAAAAAAAAACATCTTAAAAAAAGGGAAAGATGACAATAAAATCTGTTTCATGAACCTTCTTAATCCCAAGAGGCGTTTCCCAGCACCGTAACTGAAGATGCTCTTAGAAATGATCGGAGATTAACGAGTACCTCCTACCCACTCACCAGAGTTTAAGAGCATCTCCAAAAACATGTTTTACAAACATTTTTATTCTTTTTGCAAGTCTGTACCATCTTAAACTCACAGACACTTTTATTGTTTTTTAAAACATTTGATTAACGCAATTGATCTGCCAGTATCAGTAGTCATCGTCCTTTCTTTCTTTAATACATGAATCTCTTACGTCCGTTTTTTTCCTCCAGTTTCCATTTCTTCCCTTTTCTTGTTATTTATGTTTGCCACATGCTTAGGTATCATAAAACAAATAAGAACCGTTACTGTTTGACTCCAGGTTTAGTTTGTGCCCACTTCCACCCACCAACACAAATCATAACAGGCGAGTTAAAGAGGACAAACATCTTTGTGTGCGTTTCCAGCTGTTGTGTGGAGTGATTCTGTCCTGATGCTGATGAAACTCTGGCTGACAAGGTCATCAGGCTCTGACCCCCCTCCCCTCCCCCCTCTCTCACACACACACACACACATACACAGTTTCGCTGCCGTGTACAGCAAGCGTTTCCTCTCACATTTCCAGTTGCTTCAGACTCAGCTACATTTAGGATTCATGTCACTAAAATCACATATACCACTGCATAAAAAAAGCTGTGCCTGTCCTGGATGCTATCAGACTATCAGAGTCCAAGCTAATGTTAGCAGCGCTGTCCTGCTCTTAACTAGAGAAGTTTACATTTAACCAACCACAGCCAACGTTTCTCGAGATAGTGGCCCTTTGATAACCCCTTATGTGTGTAAAGACGTTTCTCTTGTGGTGTTAAAAGTGAAAACATACAAGTAATTGAGCTAAGCAACCAAACAGGATTATGTTAGAATGAAATAACATTTTTCTCATCATACTTATAATACTAGGACTAACTAGCTCTACTCTGCAATATAAGAAGTATCATGGTTTATCTCTCACACACACACACACACACACACACACACACACACACAGCTGACAATGTCTGAAAGCAACTATTACACAAATTGGTTTTAGGCCCCCGAGCCTGACCCCACACACACACACACACTCGCTCTTCCGCCTTTATTTATCAAAAAGTAAACTTGTTTATTAGCGCCACCTTCTGGTCAGCAGAGTGACAGAAAAGACAAATCCAATAATAAATTCCCATTTCAGAATCTGAAAACCGTTTAAATGAATTGATAGTCAAAATTGTAGCAGATGAATTCTCTGTCAATCGTCTGTTTCAAAACTAGATTTGAGGTCCAGCTGCTGTCATGCCAACAAGTCTATTTAACACCAACTGTTTACTGTTGTTTTATTAATCCGTACTTCAGAATATTTGCAGATTCATCCTCAGTGGAGAAACAGAGAATTTATCCTCATTCGTGTGTGTGTTTGCGTCACTAAAGCCTTTTAAATCTGCCAAGTATGTGTGTGTGGACTTACCGTCTGGCTGTCAGGAAAGTCCATCTTGATCAGTTTGTGAGCGCACTCCTCATAGTCCAAACTACAGAAACAATCCACCAATCAATCATTAGGTGAACATCAATGAGCTCAGGTGTGTGCGTTACTGTTTGTGTGTAATTTTCTCAATCTGTTTCAGTGTTTTATCCTATTCTCTAAACCTGTGAGCTGCTCCACACACACACACTTCTGAACTATGATTTGCTTTTCATAACACTGGCCATTTATTGTCCTTGTCCATGAAATGCAGCTCACCAAGTCCAATCAAATATAGAAGGAGCTGTAAATAACTGCCAACACCCTGAGAGACAACTGAGTCACCGACTGTGTGAGCTTGTATTTGTAAGAGTGTGTGTTACTGTGTCTGTGTGCACGTGTGCTACTGTGTGTGTACCTGGACTGGATAGCAAGGTAGATGGTTCTTCTGAAAGCAACCAGGTTGACTTCTGTCTGATCAAAGATGGTGACCTTCTCATCTGTGAGAGAGAGACAGAGAGGGCATGTTTAATATTAGGGTTCATTACTAACTCTCTATTTGTCTACTGAGGCTTTAAACTGGAATTTACCTCAATTTAACAGCATCATTTAATCGTTTCTTTTGAAATTATTTGACACATTTTATTTTAGTTTTCTGGTGTATTAAAAGGAGTATTTCAGTTATTTAATATTTAATAAAGTGCACTACCATAAAGTTGTGGGACTCGTTAGACAAAAAAAAGGAATAGTTTGAAAATTTGGGAAATATATTCTCTTTCAGCTAGCCTGGCTCTGTCCAAAGGTAACACAAGCTGCCTACAAGTACCCCTAAAGCACTAATACCTCATTTCCACTGCATGGTTCGGTTCGACTGACCTTTGGTACAATTCCGGAACATTTCTAAATTTTGTTTTCCACTGCAAATAGTACCAAATACTCAATGTAGGCGGGAGTCTTAGCTGATTGCCATAGCGCCTCCGCATTATCTTCAATGATCCTTTTTCTCGGCAACCAAAAGGAGGAACATCTACACTTTGTCAATTGACCACACTGTGGTTCTGCATAGCGGTCGCTACTGATGGTAGCTTGGCTATTTAAAAGTGGGCAGGTAACAGATACCATCTACAACTTTTGCCAACAGAAAACCAAAAAAAGAACGGTTCAGAGCGAGTCAATTTGTAGTCTTTTTGTTAAGACCGTCGTTTCAAACTCCACAGCTCCAGTCTGTAACAAGGGCTCTGTGTTTGAAATTAGCAGTCAAGCCCAAAATGAGATAACTCTGATGATGTCACTATGACATTTTCATCAGACTTGACAAAACTCCCCCAGAGCCACAGCTGACATTATACAACTGTTTTCACAGGCTTAGCAACAAAATCTGTCAGTGTTTCCTCTATGTTGATTTTATTGTGGCGGCCCGCCATGGCAAAATTTCTTCCGCCACGGTATCAGAAATAGGGCAGACGCACAATGTAGTTGCGGTTGCCGCTCACAATGCAATTTAACAACAAGTAGAACTATTCAGAGGTTACTTGGTTACTGTTGTGTTGATATAGTTTGCTTTCTTCCGAGTCGACTATTAAACGACCAGCTCCACCAAAAACGTCACCGCGGGAGATGGCTTCGAAACGCAGACACCAAAATCAAGGTAAGAAATAAATAACTAAGGCTAACATTACAAGAAACATAAACAGGCTAGCTAGCTAACTGTTATCGATCTCACGATGTGACTTTTTGCCCGAAGACAGTGTTGTGGAGAGTGAAACGGGAGACTAGAAAAAGGCGTTCAGGTGTGTTGTTAGGATGGCTACAGCTAATCATAGGCTCCTGTTATCTAAAAGATTTTCAATGTAATGGCTCAATGTCTAAATGATTTCGACAATGTGGATGAGGTCGTTGTAATTGGATGGCCTGCAGCTTCAAGCACAATTCGTTTGGATACAAGCGTTACATTTTGGAAGATAAACGGGATTCTGAACAGCGATGCCCGCGCTGGGGGGTTAGGGGGGGTTGCTGTTTGGACAGACCTACCCCCACTGCTAAAAAAAAATCCTAAAGGAAACACTGTCTGTGGAATGCCCCTTTAGTTTGAGAAAACTGTTCAGCAGGTCGACCTGTGTGTCTCACCTTCTCCCTCCTGCACGTTCTCTTCTTCATCTTCATCATCTTCTTCGCTGCCGTCGCCCTCCTCCCCTGAATCGCTGCTGCCCTCGTCCAGGATATCTGTCGGGAGGTGACAGCTGATTGGTTAAACTGTGAGGGAAGTAACAGTGGGCAGTTGTTTGTACGCATTCTTACCTCTTTTGATGGTTTTGTATTTCTCCTCGTTATCCAGGAAGTCTGGGTCCATCTTAAACACATCTGAGTGAGCACACAGACACATGTTAGAACTACATATACACACTCATTTCTGCAGAGAGAGTTGTAGAGCCAGGTAGAGTCCGCCTTCCCACTCCCTCCCTCTCTGGAGGCTTACTGAGCATTTCCTCGACATTGTACTCGTCGTCCAGTGGCAGCATGTGGGTGAACTGGTCTTCCTCGTCCACCAGGTCCAGGCCCTCTGGGATCACTGGATGATCTTTAAAACCGTCCTTCCTGATGGCAAACATCACCTCGATCATGTACTGGACCCTCTTATCAATGGCCGACTCGTGGAGGACATTCCTGAGACGCTCAAATATGGCTGAAAAAGAGAGCCAGGCAGAATTTATCAGTACTTTTCTGTGTTCTTTAACTTTAATTTGGAAAAGGCTGATTCTCCTTAACGACAATACTGTTGAGTTTAAAGGATCAAGTTGAGCTCAGATTTTTCAGGCAGGAAATATTTTAGGAGCATTTTTGTTTGTGATAATTGACTTTAAAAAGGATTGATCTATTCTCATTTCAGTTCTAACTAACATTATTAGTCACAATTTCTAACTATGAGGACAATGGTGATAAAGGGTTGACAGTTGTAGCTACCGTTGATTCCTCGCGGGGACACCTCGGTCAGTTTGAGCCCACACTCCTTTAGGAAGGCGATAGAGACCTCCACGCTGTCGTCAGTTGGACGCTCCAGCAGCAGAGTGAGCATCTCCAGACACAAAACCTCATGGGCCTGAGGGCAAGAGACACCGGGGGGGGGAGAGAAAGGTAAACACAATAAACACACTTCATTAGAGCTGAACATAAACACTAAACCCCTCCTTTAATATTAAAATCAGACAGCAGGACCTACCACGTTCTGGTTGATGAGATGTGCCACAAACTTTGAGGCTGTCAGGCACTGTTGCTGGAAAACAAAAGACAGACTAGTTTTAATACATCATTCACCAATACTAATACTAGTGCTAATAAATAAAATGCTGCCAATATGTATAATGAATTTAATGTCAAGGAAAAAAAGACTTCTTACAGCCAATTTAAATCTAAAGGCGTGTTCAGACTGAACACAAACTGGTTTGCTGATTTGAAACGGATTTGCCAAGAGTATTAACGAATACTGCGTAAAAACGATATCTTACCTTCTTCTTGCAAAGCTAATTATTAAGTTATTAAATACAAAATTAACTGCAAGAGGTTGTGTGCTGTGTTGAGTTCATCCTTTTATGTTATTACAAAAAATATTAATTTAAATATTTTTTAAATCAATCCAGAATTGTAGAAGATAAGAATTGTGATTCTTATGTAAATCAATATTTTCACCCACCCCTATCAGTCACATATTTTAAAGTACACTGCTACACTCATTTTCTGTTGATCCATTTATCAACAGACAGACAGACAGGCAGACACCTTGAGGTTGCGGCGGTAGCTCCTCCTGAAGGACAGGATGAGGCGTTTGAGGATCAGCTCTCCAATCTGAGGGAACTTGGAGTTGATGATGGCGACGACAGCAGAGTAAACGTGAGTAAAGGTCGGAGATGCTGCCTGAGCCTGCAGCACCGAGCGAGCCAGAAGACCCCTGAGAGTCAGACAGGTAGACAGTTACAGGCAACGTCAGGGAGACAGTGAGACAAACAATCTCGAGACTTTTCTGTCTCTTGGTGGAATACCGGGCAAAGAAAGTTTCTGTTTCACTTTCTTATAACAATCACACTAGGAATCACCATTTTAAGACATTTTTTAGTAAGTAGCTGCCAAGAAATGTCAATTTTGCTGTTAAAGATGTTTACACTTGAATATTGAGTGTTAAAATGAAGTTGTATGTTGGCGTGCGCAATTGTTCACCTTCCCCTGATGATGTTCTCCTGCAGCAGCTCCTGGATGATGTGGACGATGTTCGACACGTTGACTTTGTTGATCAGACCGTTGATGGACTTCTTCAGGGCCTCCCAGCTCATCCTCTGATAGGCCAGGCTGCACAGAGGTCGGGGCATCAGCACACACACACACACACACACACACACACACACACACACACACACACACCAAGGTTTGTGTTTTATGTTTGGGTTTTATGCTGCAGGGAGATATGTTCAAGTGTTGGTAAGATGCAACAATATCTTCATTTTAAAATCAGCTGCAGTGAGCAGTGCAAGAAGTCACCATATTCACAATGTTCATGTTTTTCGTCTAGGTTTTATTTTCTGACGGAGCCCATCAAATCCTACGCTGAAATTCCACATGTCAGCTCAACTGTTTTACCACACAATGATAACTGAATGTAAAGGGGTTTATTTTATTATTATTTTTAACCTTTATTTATCCAGGTAAGTCGGTTGAGAACAATTTCCCATCTGCAACGACGACCTGTCACATTCACACAGTTACACATTCATATCTGGAAGCTGCCCATTACAACCACAGTCTGATCTGCTGGCCACTGAGTTGGGGTTAAGGGCCTTGCTCAAGGGCACCTCAGTGGTGCTGCTGCTCTTTCACTTTCCCCACCCAGATTTTATCCTGCCGTTCTGGGGATTGAACCGGCGACCTCCGGGTCCCAAGCTCGCTTCTTTAACCTTTAGGCCACCACTTTATAATGGTGTACTTAAATGTGTACTATCATAGATGATCTCTCTGCAGCGAATCTCAAGTTTCAAAGTCTCCACGCAGAAATTTTCATAAATGTGAATTGATAAATATCTGCCTGGAATAAAGGAAATCAATCTACAAACTGATGGATGATTGAACCAAAACTAAAAGAAAGGTGTCTAATCCTAGCTTCAATAAAAATAAATAATTAAAGCACTCCTACCTGGTCTTGTCAGTGATTTGCTGTTGCATCATGCGCAGCTTGGCGGGGGGGATGTAAGCTCCACCCGTCCTCGTCAGGATTGGGTCGATTTCCTCTTTCTTCTTCTTGACCGGCGGCTCTTCAGCCGCCGCTGGCTCCCTGTCTGTTGGAAGGGAGCCCGAGCGTCCTCTCCTCCTGTGATCAAACTCTGCATCCCGATTCGTCCGCCGGTCAAAACGTCCGTCCCTGTCGTCACGGCGATCGTCATAGCGATCACTGGGCAGAATAGGGAGGAAGAGATGAAACAAAAAACTCAAAAACTAATTGTTACTTTTTTTCAAATTATTTATTTAATGATTTCCCCTTAATAAAGATAATATATATATATATATAATAAAGGGATTAATAAAGTATGTCTTCTTTTTTTTTTCCTTTCTATATTGAACACCTATTATTAAACTTTTAAACTATTAAAAAGTCACTCACTAAAATGAGTACAAGCCAATATAAAGCTACACGTCTTTCTGTTACCGAGTATAGCGTCCTCTGTCGTAGCGGCCCCGATCTCTGTCTCTCTCTCTGGACCTGGACCTGTCTCGCCCTCTGGACCTGGATCGGGATGTGGACCTGTCTCGCTCTCTGGACCTGGACCTGTCTCGCTCTCTGGACCTGGACCTGTCACGCTCTCTGGACCTGGACCTGTCACGCTCTCTGGACCTGGACCTGTCTCGCTCTCTGGATATGGATCTGTCTCGCTCTCTGGACACGGACTTGGACCTTGATCTCTGCACAACAAATAAATGAAGAGTGTCAGCAGTATTTCTTTCAGTCTTCAGTCATGTTAAAAGGATCTGGATTGTCACTTAATGATGGCCTGGGACATGAATTTCTTCAGGGAAAACTTGGGCAACAGAAAAACATGCTGCCATTTTTAAAGTCTGTTTAGCTGAATAAGAGGCCCAACGCAGAAGCTACAGTTCAGCTTAGAGTCAGTCTATCAATTTCTACTTTAAGTAAAAGCTTGTAGGTAACCAGGGAGTTCATGTCTAAGATGACAGTACTGGACACACAGTTCTTGTATTTGTGATTCTGTTGTGGATCAACAAGCGCCTTTATTCACTAGAGAGGTCTTCAGTATTTTCTTCACTGGTCGCCGGTCTGTTTCATGAAGCAGGCCAGCTAAATTTAACCCTGGCTATTCTGTCTCACAAACATGTCTTGATGTGAAATCATGCTCTGTTGCCATGGAAACTAACACCGGAGACCAGCCAAATTTGCAGGGCCAGTTATCCAGAATCACAAAATGTTTGGTGAGGCCTGATATCTCAAAGAGAGCATAAATAAGCTAAATCCACTTAATGAGGTGAAGACTCCTGCTTTTCTACCTGCACAACTCAACATATCTAGTTGTTGCAGGTCTTTTATTAGTCTTGCTCAACTGCAAAACAGATGTCATGTTTTAGTCATTTTGCATTTGCCAAAGAAACAAAATCCTTAGTCCATGGCTTAATAACCTGGACATGCGTTAACAACTGAATTTAGCCTATAATGTAAATGTGCACATTTGTTTATTTAAAGTGACTATACTAACTTTTAAATGTTTCTGAAACTGTGTAATGTTCCATCTGATGATCATAAATGACCTGTAACAGCAAACGAGAATAACAGTGAAAAGAACGCTATTTGTACATAGTTTTTATTAATGCCTTTGTAGTCACGAAATGATTTACGGCAGGTAAACGGCTCTACAGTAACAGAGCCTGTGTTAGTAAGTATGCAGGTAAAAGGTAACAGGAGATTTTAATTTTATTTTTATTTATTTATTCAGAAGTTATCTGCTGTAGTTATGGCTGATACTTGAGCAGGGCCATCACAGAAACGAAGGAAATTAAATGAAGAACAACTAAAAGCTAAAAGGGAGAGTGAAAGACAACTTGGCGAAACCGAGTCACACTCAGGCTTTCAACAGATGGAGACAATTACGGGATTGTAAATGATTCAAAAATGTCCCCGAATTGGCCCTCAGGTATGTAATATGTCCATTTCATTCATAAAATAACTTTACAATGCGCAATGTGGTTGTACGCCAGTAGCCAACATTAAATTACTCCCTCCTTCCATTTAGTGAGGACGTTTTATTCCTTTTAGTCCGTTTTGTGTTGGCCTACTATTTTCTTTTCCGTTGTCCCCCTGTAGCTGTGTAAAGCGTCCGTGGGTTTCATAAAATGTGCTATATAAATCGAAATTATTACGTTGGTTGCTATGGCAATCTGTTATTGCTTTGTTTCGTGAGTCGTGACACAGTGACAGTGATACCCGGTTTAGCTCACGATACATCCAAAGTAGGCTAAGTTACTGTATGCAACACTTGAAATCCAACGATGCATCTGTAATATATTTTGTTATTGTAAATGAATGACCTCCCCGTAACGCTATGGCTGGCTACACACTGCCTGCGTGGCGTGAGCGTGGCATTTCTGTTGCGTGTCAGCTGCGTCGATTTTTCTATGTCTTTACACACCAGAAACGTGTCTGAAGCAATGCTGCTGCTGCTAGCCTTGTCTGTATACATGTATGTTTCCCATTGATAAAATGAAATACCATGTTAAACATAAATATATACTGATTTGATTACACCAAAGACAACGTCAGCAGTATTGACGGCAAAATAGGCTACAGAATATTTCATTCTGTATTGACAGGTGCAATATTAGAAAATCAAATTTTTTTTTTTTTTTTTTTTTAAATTACATTTATATCTGCATTTATATCAAAATCTAGAGACTTTCAAACATCAACATGTCACTTATTAATATGTATTAGTGTCAAAAAGACATTTAAACATCTTTTCCTATTCTATTTTGCCTGGAAACGCTTCCAACACGCTTGCGTGTCGCATAAAAAAAATAGGCGCTGGTTCTATTTCTAGCATGCACGCGTTTTCGGCGCGGCTGAGACGTGTTACGCAGGCAGTGTGTAAGCTCTAACCTGTTAACATGGGAGCCGAAATATAAACGGACACGCCACGCAGCTGACACGCTCACGCGACGCATCCAGTGTGTAACCGGCCTAACTCCTAGAATTTAACTCAAACCGTTATCCAGCCCTCTACATTACTACTCATATTTCTCACAGCACTGCTGTCACAGCAACATTTTCCCTTTCAGGGATTTTATTCCTGCATGCTAAGTGTAAAACTCTACAGGACACAAAAGAAAAGTCTCTACAGCATTTTTCTCTGTCTTAATAGCTGCAGGGAGTCAACAGTAAACGGTGCACGTCAACACATGAAATGCCAGTAACATCCACATTAATCCGTGCTTACTTTGATTTGAGCCACACTGCTCCTTAACTTCCTCAGTGCCCCGTTATGTTCATCCTCATCATCACTACTGCTGCTGTCATCAGAGCTGCTGGAGGCAGGGCTCCCGGAGGGGGAACGGCCTGCAGGACTGGCCTGAGGAGATGGCCTCTCTTTGGGGCTTCTCTCAACTGAGCCGGCCTGTTGGGGCTTCTCTGCTGCAGCACAGGACTCGTCTTCTGTAGGTCCTGAAGACACAGAGAGAGAGAGCGAGAGAGAGAAAGAGAAGCGTTATCAGGTGAATATGCTACAACTACTACTACAAAATAAAATTGTGACCGCAGATTTTACTCACCACTTTGTTCTTTTTGCCCAGGACTGGGACTTTGACTTCTGCCTGGAGAGTCCATACTGAAAAATACAAATACACATTTATGATTCTAATAATTTTTTTTTAAAAAAGAAACACAGTCTAAGTAATAAGTGTCTCTCGATACTTTGACTTTACTACCCTGGCTGTGGCTCTCAGAGCCTCAAACCCCCTGATTCCTCCTGAAAGTGTTAAAAAACTGCTCAAATAAATAGTTTCATTTTTACAACAAGCTGAGTACAACAAGTGTTTTTTTTTTTAAATAGCTGACCACTATTAATGGATGCTCTAGTGAGTATTTCAGACAGCAGAGAAAAATGTATTGTGACTGTACTTCAAAAAGACCTCGATGGTGTATGCATAATTTAAATGTTTTCATCTTCACCTTTAAAATGTCTTGGTCAGGATTCAGCTGACTAAATAGCTTCCCTTGAAAGAATTGGATTTACAGATATGTTGCTTAAAATAAACTTTACACCAGCTTTGTACAACAACAACAACAATCAAATCAACTCAGTTGTTTGTGTACGCAGACAAGGGCACAGGACACCGATTGTGGAAAGTGGGGCTGCAAATAATAATTTTCATTATCAATTAAGGAAACCTACAGATTATTTTAACTAATCATTTAGTCTAGAAAACCTTAGAAAGCAATGCAAATTTCAAAACCCATGACAACTCCCTAAAGCCCAAGATAATGTCTTCAAATGTGTTTTTGTCCGAGCAAAACAAAAAGGTGAATCAGTTTACTAAACTTCTGTGCTGTCTCAATGTCTCAGACAAAAGTAGAAACAACATAACCTTATATGCTGCCCGTTTTGTTATTTTGAGTTAACTGACCCTTTAAAAGACAATGTAACGTGTCTGGAGTGTTTCAGGTAAAACGTATGACTTTTAAAAGGAGTTTTAGGTTAACGTTAGCTAACGTTAACGTAACGCGACAGGAACACTGTTAAGCGACTCCGACAATATAACGTTACAACGTTAGCTAGTTAACTAACGTTAAATACGTCCGTACGTCTAAATTAGTCATTTAGGCAGATTATTAAAACTAATAAAAACAATATCACCTGTATCTACAAAACAAAAATATCGGACAAAACATGTCAGTTTTATCGCCATGTGTGTTTGGTTTGGATGAGCTAAAGTTAGCTAGTAATTTAACGCTAATCGTACCTTAGCTACAGCTGGCTAAAACGCTAGTTATTTGCTAATCTGTCGCTAAAACCTCCAGGCTTTTTCTTCTCCGTCTTCTTATTGCATTATCTTTGTCTTTTAATATCCTCTTACCGTTCTATTTCGTCCTTTTCGTCCCTCTGTTAAGATTTCGTTCTTCTGACGGAAACTTCCTACAATAAATTTGAATACTTCCAGGTCACGGATAGCTTCCGGATTTCAAAATAAAAGATCAAGGTTTGAACAGAGTTGCGGCTTTCGAAACGCCCCCTGGTGGTGACAATAATTACATCCTCCAAGGATGTCAATTCAATTCAATTCAAATAGCTTTATTGGCATGACGTAGCCTAAAACTGTACATCAGAATGAGATTATTTGCCAAAGTAAGTTTTCACTTGCATGGAATTTGCCTTAGTGTGTTTGTGCAACAGGAGAACATGCAGTAGAAATGCTGTAAAACTGTTAAATTATATCCAAATAAAATACAAAAGAAGAAATTTAGCAGTTTAAACACTTTAAATTGTTGAAATAGTGAAACAGCTGAAGTTGTATGAGTGACAGCTGAAATATAAATGCTGAAAGAAGTTGAAATAGCAATTCAATACAAATAAATGTATACATCCTGTTGAAGTTGAAGTGTAGTTTAGTCTACAATTCATCGCATCTAAAAAGCTTATTATAGATTTTGTGAACTATGGCTGTCAGATAAATGTAGTGGAGTAAAAAGAGCCATATTTCCATCTGAAATATAGAGACTATAATATAGCATAACAGTAAAGTACTCAAGTAAAGTAGAAGTTCTAAAAAAGTGTAATTAAGTACAGTAATTGAGTAAATGTTGGAAACGGGTGTGACACAAGCCCACACGCACGCACGTGCACGCGCGCGCGCGCGCGCGCACACACACACACACACACACACACACACACACGTTTGTGGCACTATCTTTGTGGGGACCCGCCATTGGCATAATGCATTCCCTAGCTCCTTACCCTAACCTTAACCATCACAACTAAATGCTTAACCTTAATCCTTACCCTAACCCTAACCATGACCTAATTCTAACCCTAATCCTAAAACCAAGTCTTAACCCTCAAACAGCCCTTTAAACTTGTGGGGTCCAGCATTTTGGCCCCACAAAGCTGTCTGGACCCCACAAGTATACTGTATTCCCGGTTTTTGGACCCCACGAATATAGTTAAACGAGAACACACACACACACACAGAAGTGAAGCAGCACTCATCTGTACTGAAAATAAATACATCTTTATTATTCTCATCTCTACAGAGTGATCCCTCCCCTGCATCCCACTGACAAGACATCAATACAAAATAAACATCATCATTAACAGACATCAACAGAAATTAATAGAAACCAGACAGTGAAGTGAAATTAGAAGTATGTGAAGGATTAAAAAAATAAAAGGACGTAGAGCCTCGGAGCTCACAGTGAGTGTTGGTCCAGCAGAGCAAAGTTTGTGACGTGAAAGATAAACATTTTAAACAAACAAAAGTAATTAAATGGTGAAGGGAATCAAAGGTCAGAGGTCCAGTTAATAATGAATTAGAGTGTTGAAGAGAAGACTGTGAGATGTGGCTGAAGACTCAGAATCAATAAGTGGACATTTGAGCTCAGATTCTCTTCACCATGTATAATTATTTCCCAAACATCAAGAATGAACATCAACAACAACAAAAAGTAAATAAATTGTTTTCCAAAAAAAAGTTCCGCTTTCAGTAGATCATTTTAATTCTAATGTGTCTGTCTAGACATTTTGAAAATCATTGTTCCACAAAGATTAAAAAAAAAAAAAAGTAGTTATTTAGGAGTGTGTTTTAGCTTGATTAATGGGTCTCCCAGCCAATCACACTCAGCTATGGTGGGTGCGAGTGCTTGTGTCACCTCAGCTACTCCCAAGATTTCCAGTTTTCCATAACTGTTTATCCGGAAACCTGCGAGGGACAGTCACTACACACAGGCATTAATGCTGAAAAAAAGAAATGTTCTTTAAATGGTCATTAGTAATTCAATGTTCAGTGATAAATCACTTCTGTGGATTCTGTAGAAAGAGGAGGAAAATCAAGAGTTTCTACTGCAGATTAATTAGTATCAGACGTGCTGGTAGACAGTTTGTGCTGAAGTGAATGACCTAAAATGTTAGCAGTGATTTACTGATAATCTATTTACATTAGTCTCAGTAATCAATATATATGTTTGTATTATTGCACACAGATTTGTCATCGGACAGTGGGAAGCTAACATGCTAAGGTGACTAACATGCTAACGCAGCTAAGGTTTGGGCTCCACTGCCCGTTCACCCATACATGACCCGGCTCGCTAAGCTCCTCCCTATGACCTGACATTACACCATCATCATCATCAACAACATCATCATCATCATCACTGTCACCATGACAACTTACTGAAACCTCCTGCTGCAGAGTAAGCTTTGACCTCCACAGTACCTCATGACAAACACACTAACCTCTTCACCTGCTCTGTAACAATCAATACACACACACACAAAGCAAAGAGTGTGAGTGTTACACACACAAACCCTAACCCTAAAGGAACAGTCCAACATTTTGTGAACCCCTTCAGTTCAGGATGTGTTTAGCCTAGCTTAGCACTAATCACAAAGAAACAGAAACAGATTCAACTGTGAATGAGGCAAGTGGAACAAAAGCACAACGACAATGATGATGAGGATGATGATGATGATGAAGGAATGTTGACAGATGTTGGATTGGATCCCTTAATTGTATATTTTTAAAATCTTTTTAAAACTTTTAAGAGAAGGTAAAATGTGCATGGAACTTTAAGGGGTAAAAGTTTGACATAAGACTTTACTCTTATTTAGGATCAAGGAATGTAACCCCAAACGAAAAGCTTGGATCAATAGTTCATTAAGGCACATACAGTATTTGTAAGGGAAGTTAGTCCTGTGTGTTGCTCTGATAACATGTTTAAGGCTCCAATCAGCCAAATTACTACCTGAATGACTGTTTAAAATTAAAAGCAACTGATTATTTATTATTATTATCATAATCATCAGGACGGACTGATCTGGGGCAAAAGAACTTGATGGGGACATGACTGGGACTAGTAGTGGTGTTACTGGTAGCACTGGTACGACTGTTAGCAGTCCTAGTTGTAGTACTCGTAGTATTAGTGGCAGTGTAGCAGTTAGAGGCCTGGCTTTGATCAAAACAGCTTAAAAAAACAAAACAGGATGGGATGAAAAGACAACACATCCTCGCTGATGGTTCAAAGGCACAGGCTGGTTCAGACTGGCTTTCCCAGCATGCATCACACCAACACATTAGAACCAAGCAGACACGTAAACGTCCCATCTGAGGCCCGGGTGGGGTTTATCACATGTAGGCAATGTGCTCATTTCATCATCAGTGTTCCAGACATACAGTGTTACAGACACATAGTGTTCCACACAGACAGTGTTACTCAGCTATACAGTGTTACAGACAGACGGCGTTGCTGCTCAGGCTGTGGTAACTAAGGCTGAAGGTGAAAGGGGGCGGTGCATTGCTGTTGCTGCAACTACTGCGGGTGTTTCTTGCCGGGCAGGGGCGATCGCCTTGGCGAGACGGCAGCCAGCAGCTCACTGTAGATCTCCTGTCGGACCTCTTGCGCCACGCTCTCTCGAATCTGGAAAAGAGACAGAACATTTAAACAGCTGCTGTCTTAATTAACTCAGGTCCCACGTACAGACATGAAAGTGGTATCAATCTTCTCACCTAACTCTCAGCAAGAAGGCAAATAAGTCAATTTCCCCAAAGGTCAAATTGTTCCTTAAAAACAGCTGCATTGTGAAAAATGCTACAGCAGTTTGTCTTTTAGATGAAGCGACATCTTGTCACTTTTTCTGGTCTGCAGTAACCCATTTTAAACAGCTGTGTGACAACAGGGGGCTTGAAAGATTCTTTAAAAGATAAACCAAAAAAAACAACCAATACCAATGTAATGTATGATTAATGTAATGTAATAATGTAACAGTGCAGTACTGTAGATACAACTGTGTACTACTTATTCTCTTATATTTATTTATTAGTTATTATTTATTGTTTGTTTAGTTTCTTTTTGTACTTTTTTGCACTAAACCTTGCTGCTCTAACACTGTGGATATGCCTGTTGTGGGATTAATAAAGGATTTTGAATCTTTTGAACAGTCATAAGAAAGCATTCTGCTGCTAGGTACCTTTTCTTTATCCTAACACTGCTTGTGTATGACCCAACAATGTAAAATGCAGTGTTCATTTTGTCAACAAATCATATGACAAAAGAAAACAACAAAAACAAGACTAAATAAAAAGAAACATAACCACAGAAATCTTAAATCTAATGAAAAAACGGGATATGGCTTTAAAATCTGCCATTAAATCCAGAGCAAGCAGAGATAGACATACTTTCACTATGCTACGGAATAGGGTAGTCAAAGAGATAAGGATGGCTAAAGCAAACTTCTTTTTGACCATAATTAAAAAAGCAGGAAGTAATACTAAAATTATTTGGAGCCAGTTAAGAAAACTAATGGGACATAATGTTAACAATGCCAAATCACTTGAACTTGTTGTTAGTGGAAAATTAATAAACAAGCCAGCTGAAGTAGCTGATGCTCTGAATAATCATTTCATTGATTCAGTAGAAAATATCATCAAGTATTTTTCCTCTGAATATAAGAATACCTCTTGCCAAGTCAGACAGACAGAACCAGCATTTAATATAGAATATATCAGAGGCAGATGTTATGAGAGTGATTCGATCTCTGAGGCCATCTCGAGCGAAAGATGTCATTGGTATGAACACTATAATGTTGAAAGACCTTTCTGAATCATTAGTCTACCCAATTACGAAAATTGTTAACCTTTCATTTGCTCAGGGATTGTTCCCAAATGTGTGGAAATTAGCTGGAGTCTTTCCTGTATTTAAAAGGAGGTGATCGATTGTCCATCTACAACTACAGACCCATTAGTATCCTGCCGGTGTTTTCCAAAGTGGCTGAAAAACTTGTCTCAGAACAAATGACAAATTATTTAAATACCAGTTCCCGTCCTTTATATCCAAATCAATTTGGCTTCCGTATTAATCATTCAACAGAAACAGCCAATTGCTATTTCGTTGAAAAAGTCAAGTCACTGTTGGATCGAGGGGTTGTTGGTGCTGTTTTTCTAGATCTAAAAAAAGCCTTTGATACCATTAATCATGAAGTTCTTCTATCTAAATTACAAACGTTTAACTTCTCCGCAGGCACCATTAAATGGGTAGAATCTTACTTAACACATCGGACTCAGTTTGTTAGAGTTAAGAATCATCAATCAGATGTTATTTCCATGTCAGCAGGTGTCCCACAAGGCTCAATCTTGGGTCCACTTTTATTTTCTTTGTATGGAAATTACCTGCCAAATGTTTGTCTTAATGCCAGAATGGATAAATCACAATTGCCTTCAATTGAATGTATCCAAAACTGTATGTATGTTTTTTAGTAAATCTAAAAGTCGCTGTGCAGAACCGGATGTAGTCGTAGCAGGGGAGCGACTACAAGTCGTCTCAAATTTTAAATACCTTGTATGGAGTATACATTGATAACAATCTTAATTTTAAATCACATATTAAGGTTTGTAATCGCATTAAGTTCAATCTGGCAAACTTTAGATATGTCCGCAATTGCATGTCAACAAGGGCTGCAATGATGTTTATGCACTCAATGATTTTATCCCATATCACCTACTGTTTGACAACCTGGTCACAAGCAAGCAACACTTCTCTCAAACCACTACTCTCCCTATATAAAAAAACTCTTAAAGTACTTGACAGGAAACCCATATATTATCATCATTGTCATGTTTTAAAAAAATACAATCTTTTAAGTTTCGAAAATTTAATTAGATATACGGATCTTTGTCTTATGTACAAAATTCTACATGGACTGGCTCCTCAGGTATTGAGCCAGTTTGTAAACACAGTACCAAACGCTTACAGATCTACAAGGAGTGCAGCAAGAGGTGACTGCATTGTCCCGCTGAGGAAAAGTGCATTCGGTCAAACAGCTTTTTCAGGCAGCGCTGCTCGTGAATGGAACCTCATTCCAACTCACATTAGAAATTTTAAAACATACGTTTCTTTTAAATTTAACAGGTAATCAGGACTGTTGACATTACATGTAGACACAAAATTTTGCTGCTACTTTGTCTCTCCTGTCCTGCCCGTTTGTGCCAGTAGTGCTATGCCTACGAAGTTGTTGTTACATGGACTGAACGTTTAGCTCGTGTGTGTGTGTGGGTGTGCTGGTATTGATGTTGATAATGACAATCTGTTAATGTTTATATGTTGATTTTGTGATTTTTTTAATTTTTACATTTATAGTTAATTTTACTGTACTATTATAATCCTTTTGTCTTTTTAGGTGTGACATTGTACTATCCAGGGACAGCAGATGTAAAATAGCCTTTTGGCTAATTCTGGCACATTTTACATTTTCATATGTATTATTAGTGCGCATTGTCCCTGTTAAATAAACCTGAAATAAATAAAATAAATAAAATAAATAAAATAAATAAAATAAATAAAATAAATAAAACAAAAACTCTGACAGAATGTCTTACAATTTTCATCAACAAATAAAATGATAACGTGAAAGACGTTTTGTCATTGGTCGTTTTTCTGCTATACACACAGTTAACATAAATTACATAATGACAATAATAAACATAAGGGTTGACTCTTCAATCACTAAAGTACCAGTAAAAGTGCTGGTGGACTGTTACCTCTCTGATAAGCTGCTGCAGGTTCCCCACTCTGACTTCTCCTGCTGCTCCCTCCTCCTCTTGTATTTCTCCTCCTTCTCCTCCGTCCCTCTCTCCCTCCTTCTCTTCCTCAGTGTGTGTGTTGGGTCGAGGAGGGGGGGCAGGGTTTATGTTAATTGATGCCCGGTACACGCCTCCTCTCTGCTCGCCGCTTCCTCCTCGGACTGGACTGGAGGATCTGGAGGAGCAGTCGGTGGAGGGGGTGTTACCGTCGTAGCTGAGCTCAGATTGGAGGTAGAGCTGCTCTCTGAGGAGGTCCGACACCTGGGCAGACAGGAAAAGGTCATACATTAAGACAAACTTTATTAGCTTTATATATAATTGTGTGTGTGTGTGTGTGTGTGTGTGTGTGTGTGTGTGCGCGCGCGCGCTGACCGGCTCCATGGCTCTTAGTGCAGAGGCGGTGGACAGGCTGTCAAGACTGCCGTCTCTATGGAGACTCTGAGGAAGAGAGCAGGTCACATCACGTCAAGTTAATCAGTTTAGTTTGTGATCACATAAATTGTCTTAAAGGTGCTCTAAGTGATGTCACGCCTTTTTTAGGCAACAACATTTTTTGTCACATACAGCAAACATCTCCTCACTATCTGCTAGCTGACTGTCCCCTGAACACACTGTAAAAAAATACGGTTTCTATAGACAGCCCAGGCTCCACAAACGCCAACAAAAACAAACTGTGCCAACCTGCACCACACAACATAACAAACAGTCTTCCAGCGTTCCAGCCAATGACCGACAAGAAGGATTTGAGGGGAGAGGTTGGGGGGTTAGTGCGCAGAAGCACGGAAGGGAGGGGGAGGGGACGGGATGAGGAGGAGGGAGGGGCGAGCTAGCCTCGTTTTGTTCTTATAATACTTCGAACGTCGTGCCGTCAAGAAGAAGAAGAAGAAGTGCCGTCACCCAACATCGCTTAGAGCACCTTTAAAAAGGGTTTTAATAAACTACTGCAGTAACGGTTCCTGACCAGACAAACGCACATATGTACTTTATATACCCATTGGTGTTGTATGTATATGCTTTGAAGGGTGCCTGTGTGTAGTGTGAAGAAATATTAATATACCCTGCGGCGTCTCTATATGCGTCTATACCCTGCGATGCGTGTGCATGTATGCGTCTTGTGTGTGTATACTCTGCGTTGTGTTTTGTGCTTGTATAACCTGTATAATGTGTTTATACCCCAAGGTGTGTGTTTCTTGTGTATACAGTGTAATAATTATATAATAATTATAATAATAATTAGTGGGAATGCTGTTCAGCAGCATTCCAACTATTGGTACTTTTTTTTTAACATTGAAGTCAATGAGATCATGCTTCGAATCCTTCAAATTTTCTTCCGCTCCCAACATTTTCAGCCCCTCCATACTTTCACCTACAGTTCTAAATAAAGAACCTACGGTTCTCTCACACTGTCTCGCACTCATTAGCAGGTGTGGTGATTAATGATCAAAGAGAGGATTTATAAGTGCTAAAGGAACATTCATGATCTATACAGATGATAGTGTAGTGGATAGGGCACATGCCTTTGGTGTGGGAGATCCTGGTTTGAATCCCACTGGGGTACATCAGTCAATGTGTCCCTGATCAAGATGTCATTTCACTTTTTCAACTATTCTCACTACTTCAACTTATTCTTACGGATTTAAGCTATTCAACCAGTTTAGCTTTAACAATTCAGCTATTCATGTTTTATTTTGGCTCTCTCTTTTTCCTCTCCTCTCTTTCTCTCTTCTCTTCTCTCCTTCTCTCTGTCCTCTCTTTCCTTTTGTTCAGCCCCATTCTTTTTACCTAATATATTTCACATCTCATATCAGCTAGATTGATGCTTTTTCGTTCTATGCAGTGTCTGAAAATAATACAAAGTATTTCTTCTTTCGGCCGTTTTAGGTAATTCATTTCAACTTTCATCTTTGACAGTATTACAGTTCAGCTTCAAGCTTTTCTAACAATGTATTTTAGCTCTTCACTTGGGTAATGCAGTTTAGCTTCCAACTCTAAAAAATTTCCTAATTTTTTAGCAGTGTAGTGCATTTGAGCTTTAAGATTTTTCGTACTATTTGTTTCATATTTCTGCATTTGTGAGTGATTATCAGTTAGTAAATATACTCAGACCTCACAATGTTCTACGTCTTTTGTCATTATTCAACTTTTGAAGCCAACAGTTCAGTTTATCATAAGCTTTTAACTTTTTAATGAAATTTATATGTATTACAACGATTTCCACTTTTTCAACTATTCTCACTACTTCAACTTCTTCTTACTGATTTAAGCTATTCAACCAGTTTAGCTTTAGCAATTCAGCTATTCAGCATTCCCACGCATTTTCCGCAGGAAATGCATTTTGTAGTTGGCAAATAACATTCAAAGCAGGTGTTTCCCTTAGAAGCAGAGTGGAGAGGCGCTTCTGGGGCGCTTCTTAAACATGCTGCGGTGCGTCTGATGGAGTCACAAGCATTGTCTGTGCGCGTGATCAGCTCCGGTGGCTGTGACGCAGCTGCGCCTGGTGGAAGCCTTGGTAATGTATTGTCACTGTTGTGAAATTAATTAATTATCACTATTAAAATGTCTCAATCGAAATACAGTCAGAATATCCTGAGTACCCGATGATGTGTGTGTTCTGTGTGTATACCTTGCATTGTGTGTGTTGTGTGTATATACCCTGTGTTGGGTGTGATGTGTCACCTCCATCAGTCTGTCTTCCAGCTGTTGTTCCAGCTCCTGCAGTTCCTCTCTCACTGCTGACCTCAGAGACTGAAGCTGCTCCACCTCCATCCTACACACACACACACACACACACACACACACACACACACACACACACACACACACACACACATCATGTTATTTTGTGCCACATGTACTGTACATTGTACACTGTAGTACTGTACATGTACATTTTGTCATACTGTGAAACATGTATCTGTTTGTTTATGAGTCACCTGTCGGCAGGGCTCAGGTGTTTGTAGACCAGAGCCTGCTGTCGGATGATTGACAGCTCCAGGTCCATCATCTGACTGCGGAATAAGTTTAGACTCTGCCTCTTCTGCTTAAACTCTGCCAAAGACTGAAAATTGAGAGTAATAAAGTGAAACGAAGGTTAATAATAAAACAGTCTCAATATATCTAGAGATGTTCCGATACCAGTATTGGTATCGCCTCCGATACTGCCTAAAACGCTGGTATCGGTATCGGGAAGTACTGGAGTTTATGCACCGATCCGATACCACATAATAAAGCCCTAAAGAAAATCTATATTAAAGTAGTTTATTTATGTTCTTTTTCCGTTATAACTGACTGTCAAACTGCATAATAAAAGAAAGTTCTGTGGCATTGTTTGAGTTTGTTCATGTTTCACAAAGAGTTTAACCTGAGCCAGACCGACAACAAAGATAGAAATAATATCACATCCATACAGGGATAGTAGTATACAGTTGTTAAAACATAATAAAATATATGACACACTGGTATCGGATCAGTACTCGGTATCAGCCGATACGCAAGTTCAGTTATCGGAATCAGTATCGGGAAGCAAAAAATGGTATCGGACCATCTCTAAATACATCGTACTGCAAACTAACAGTAGGTACATTTTAAGTTATGCAAAGCTAGTATGCCAATTTATTATATAACAACTCCTTTGTATGACCGAGTCAGAGAACATATCTGCCTTCAAAGGGAACTTGTGATTTTGTGTTTGTGTCGTAAAAGTCAGGTAAAAGCTGTACAAAGTGAGATTTAAATAGACTTTATTTGCAGGAATAATCGCTGCTGGATTTAACACACAAAAATGGAAGGAGTGATGACGGTACCTGGTGGCTGGGCCGAGCTGCTCTGTGCTCCCTGAACGCGTCTGGAGTGTCGGCTCGGTTCTACATGGAGAGAACAGTGATGTCAGGATTGGAAGTGGAACACGAAAAGCTGACGAAAGGATAAGTAAGAGCTAACCTACTCAAAAATAAACAACAGGAAGGGATGTCATTACCCCTAGTGTTGGAGAGGGGTTTCAGGGGTCTAGAGCAGCAGGGAACAGCTGATCAATTGCAGTTTGACACTTAAGGAAATACGCCTACTCGCTTTTATTGCCAAAGATTGTTGCCCCTCTCATGTTCATATGCTAAATATGAAGCTATGAAAATAAAGCCAAAGTTGTAATACACTGAAGTTTTCATTTAAAGATAGTAAGACTACAACCACAATTTACTACAGTTGAAGTGACAAGAGCTTAAGGGGCTAGGACTGAAGAGGACGAACCTGGCTCAGACTCTGAACCGTTTCTCTGATGTCATGCAGAACTCTCCTCAGCTGCATCTCAGTGCTGGACGGGCCCTGACTGGGTCCCGGACCTGGAGCAACATAAGGAGCCAGCCCCGGGTGGATGCTGTGACTTGGGCCTAGGGTTGAGGCCAGGTCTGGGAAGTAACCTGGAGCAGGAGGAGCAAACCCTGGATGGAGGCTGTGTTCTGGGGCCAGGTGTGGAAACGCCAGGTTTGGGTTCATGTTGTACCCATGGTGGCCGAGGTAGGGCGAGGCAAACTGCGAGCCGTGAGGAGTGGCATGGTAGGGTGACTGATGGCCGTATAGATGATTGTAGCCCTGGTGGTGCATTGCTGGAGTTCTCGGATGCAGGCTGCCCAGACTGACGTGGTGAGATGCCGTGGAAGTGGAGGGCTGATGCAAGTTGGAGAGGCTTTCGTGCTGGGGCATTGTGGGAGTTGTAGGTTGGTAGAGACTGTTTAGACTAGAATGGTGGGACAAGTTGTGGTGGTGAAGAAGGTTAGGAAGACTGGCATACGGATGGAGAGGGGCAGGATACTGTGGAGGAGGGTTCAGAGTGAAGGGGTATTGGCTGGAGTTAAGGCTGGGACTAGGATTGGGGCTTGGGTTAACATACTGAGCTGTAGGATTAGGATTAGGGTAACGGTAATGGTTTTGGTTGGTGCTAATGTTCTGTTGGAACTGGCACGGCTGCCGCTGATTGGAGGAGAGATCAGGAACGCTCTGGGTGCTCCAGGAGTGGGCAGGGCTTCCTGGTGACCAATCAGGAGGAGGGCTGCAGCTCTGCAGGGAGCAGGTTGACCGCAGCAGGTGGCGTGGGATAGGTTTAGGTGGGATGCGAGCTTCTGTGGGAAGCCTTAGTGGTTGGTTGATAGAGCCAGACGAGGAGGCAGGGTTTATAATCAAAGTAGACAGACAGTTGGTTTGTCCTTCCTCCTCCTCTACCTCTTCCCCGTCCCCGTCCCCTTCGGCCTCCTGGTTGTATTTGAAGGAGAATCTGGGCTGCGTGCAGGACGCCTGGCCTCGCCCAAACTGGATCCTGACAGAGGACACGACCCTGGAGGGCGAGAGGAGCGAGGAGGGCAGGGAGGACGACCGCTGCATAGGGACGCCGCGCCTTCCTCGTCCTCGTCCTCTGCCTGGGATTTGGGGCGAATCGGCAGACTGGGGGTCAACCCGCTGCCCACCCCGGGTCAGCTGGCTCTGTTTGGCTCGGATCAGAGCGCTTAGAACTGGAGAGGATGGAGCAGGAGGAGGACAAAGTGGAGAATCATCCAAGAATGCATTTTCTTCTTGGGCCTCGTCCTCAGCACCCACTCCGTCCGTGGGTGATTCTGTGTCTGTAGCTGTCTCGGTCTGGTTCTGGGTGTGTTGAGGTTCTTGTTCTACAGCGGACAAACTCTGGGAAATCTCCTGTTCTGGTTCTGGTTCAGGATCAATCCGGTCCCCACTCTCAATTTTCTCCTCCTCCCGGGTCTTATCCTGCTGCGTTTCCATTGGTTTGTTCCTTGGGAGGTGGTGGACTGAGTACTGTGGAACCTGCTCTGAACTCCTATCATCCCCAGCAGCACCATCAGGCCCCGCCTCTTCCTCTCGGCCATCTGGCAGCTCGAATGCTGGTTGGTCCATTGCGAGGGGCGTGGCCACATCTAGTGAGGGGTGTGATGTCACAGTCGTCTCGCTGTCACAGCTGTCACTGCTCTCCTGCACCTAATCACAATTAATTAACAATCAATTAACAGTAGTGGATGAGGTACTCAAATCCATAACCCTAACCCTACATTAAGTAAGAGTACCAATACAACAATGTAAAAATACTACAAAGTAAAGGTCCTGCATTCAAACTCCTTCTTAAGCCAAAGCACAGAAGTAAACATATTCATTTTGTAGAAAAATGAATATGTTCTGCCAAACAAATGTATTTTTTTGTTGTTGCTTTTTTGTGAAATATTAGATTATTTTATTTAATTTAACAAACAGTTATCTAAATAAAAACAGCTTAGAAGTTTAGTGGAGAAATCACTCACTGAACCGCTAACAACTCATAAACATCTGAAACGCGACACTGCTTTAATCTTAACAATGCATGCATCTGATGACGTTTTTTATATAAAATGTTCATCTGAAAAGTAACAAGTAGCTATATCATAGTATAAAGTACAACATTTCTTAAAATGCATTGGAGTAAGTAAGTAGCGTAGGACTGAAATACTCCATTAATGAACAAGTACAGTACCTTAATTAAGTATAGTACTTAAGTAAGTTTAATTAAAAAATAAGATGAACTTCTGCAGGAAAAGTCTAAGTTGTAGCAGCCCGATGAAGTCACCATGCGATTCAATTTGTTGAGTAATTTTCCATGTCATAATGAAATGACTGGATGTGATCTGTAATAATCTGTCTGAATTCAAAATCCCCAGTGTACAAGCACAACATGCAGTGCCTTGTACTCCATTTGTTAGGAGGGGGTATTGGTGTGGGGGACGGTGTTCACTCTGATGAATTGCAGACTGTAGACATGTGAGAATCTGCAGCAGAGATAAATGTTCCAGACTGCCTTACAAGGTATGGAATCAGTTTCTTCCCCATGTGGTTAATCTGCAGGGATCTTTCTCCTTTGTTTTTTACGAGTGGGTTCAAATAACTTAAAGGTCAAACTTGGTGATCTAAACTGGAATACAAGACTTCAAACAAAAACTCAAACCTTGAGGTAGCTGTTGGAGTCAGCCGAGGGCTCCTCAGCAAAACCACTGCTGTCTGACTGCTGACTGACTGTCCTTAACAGATCTGAAAGAGACACACATACAATGATTATTCCTGCAGTACACTGTCTGTCCAAGTGATGGCAGAGTAGAATAATTTATACTGAGCATGAAGCGACAGGACAGTCTGTCCTCACTGAGGACTGAGTGAGCTGAGACACAGGAAATATGTTTATAGCATACAGACACAGGCTGCAGATGTAAACTCTTCTAGATACACTGGATAGGAATGCAGCAATGTGACAACAAACACTTTCAAAATATAAAACAAAAAAATCTGCTTTTAAAGTGTTTTATGTGGAAGGAAATGCTTTCGACACATTTGTTAGACCTCAAAGATACACAATACATTTTGGCGAGTGACACTGAATGGCTACATACCTGTGTGTTTACAAGAAAACCCCACAGGGCACCTTAAGTTAAGTCAAACATTAAGGTCAGAAGTTGAAAACAGAGGTAAAGGTGAACTCACCAGTAGCTCTGGAAGTTTTAGGTGGCAGAGCCTCATCTTCGTTACTCTGAATCTGAAAGAACAAAAACATACACTGGGTCAACATGCTTGTTTGCCAACAGTAGCAGCACTTCATCAGGCTCCTCACAAGGTAAAAAACTTTTTTTTTTTTCTGGCATGATTACACATGCCAGACTTCACACGACTGTAAAGTGTAAGCTCCACAGGAAGCCGTTCAAACAACACAAATCTCCTGCTGTCTATATATTGTGAAATAATTAACTATACCCATAATGATCAATCAAGGTCAGCATTTTCACTGTGAGTTTTCTGGTTTCAATATACGCATATAGGGAAATGGACTCAATGAATCAACAAATAGAAGCAATGATGCTTTCTTCCTGTACTTAAACCTTGCCCCCGACAAATACCCCTCATATTATAATTTAAAAACTTAAACTGTGGAACACAGTGTGGAACACTCTGGAAACCAAATGAAATTGAAAAAAAAAAAAAAAGTAAAACAATGAAAAATACAATAACTACAAACTATAATGACTGGTAAGAAGAACCCAGGAGAACACTGTACCTCCTCCATGTCGAAAGAGTCTGCGTTTTCCATGCGAAGCTGGGCCAGCTGGAGCGGGGCCAGGGTGGGGGGGGCTTTCTCTGGGGTAGAGGTCAGGTTCTCCTTGTCCTCTTTGACCACCTGGGATCCTTCTTCTATTCTCTGATTGGTTGACTGAGAGTCAGATTCTGGTTGATGCTCTCCATTGGCTGCTGGTCCGGTTTTGCTCTGTTCAGGGCTGATGGGAAGCAAGATGTTATGCCACAGTCAGACCGAAATTTGCTTCCCAACGAGTACTTTTACTTTGATACTTTTATAATATATAATTAACCCTCCTGTTGTCCTCGGGTCAAATCTGACCCATTTTCAAAAAGTTTCTATATCGGAAATGTGGGTTTCTTTCAACCACATTTTAAAACAAAATAACGTGGATGGTTCCATACAATGCTCTTCACAAGTTAAATAAATGATCAGTTCACTACTTTCATTGAATTTGGGTGTTTTATTAAATTTTATAGCATGTAAAGAAAAATTGATAATAGAACTTTGAAAAACGTCGGAAAAAGTGACAAAAATGTCGGGAAAATCTTCAAAAACGCCAGGAAATGTGACAAAAACATCGGTAAAAGTGACAAAAACGTCAGGATAACCTTGACAGAAAAATATTGACAAAAGTGTTGAAAAAGACGACCAAAACGTTGGAATTCTTTTTACATTTTGTCCCAGAAAAACAAAAATTTGCATGGTCGGCGGGGAAGACAACACAAGGGTTAAAATATTTCTGTACTTTATCTTAAGAAGGATTTTGAATGAAAGACTTTTACTTGTAATGGAGTATTTTTACACTGTAGTGGAACTTTTACCTGAAGTATCTAAGTATTTCTTCCACCACTGCAAAATGGTTTAAATATTAGCTCGCTAACATTAGTTACTGGTCTGTCCAGCAGTACCTGTCGTCTCCATCCCCGTTGGTTTCCTCGGCAACCGTTGCCAGGGAATAGCTGTCTTTCTTGCGCATGTGTTTCTGGTTGACAGTCTCCGCCTGGTGGTCGGAGTCGGTACTGCAGCCGTCCTCTTCTGGACCTGGGTGTGCGTGACCATTGGTGTGTGTGTGATCAGGGGTTGCGTGTCCGTTCGGCTGTGTGTGTTGGTCAGGCTTGTGTGCTTCAGGCGACTCGGCGGCGGCTGCATACAGGTTGTGTTTGGTGATGGTTTTCTTGAGGAATTTGGCAACGTTTCGAGCCGAGCCAGTCCTCCTCAGCAGAGGAGATGACTCATCTCCCTCTCCTTCTCCTCTGTCTCCTGCTGAGATAAAAACATTTCAGAATAAAAACACTATCATTCAAATGTAGTGCTTGTTTTATATTATAAACTGTGACATAATATATTTGTCAACTTATTTTTTGTCCATGGTAAAAGACGAGACGTTATTGAGACCAAACAGACTTTTTGGAACTACATTTCTATTAGTCCATATTAAGAGCTGACTAAAATAGAATTTGACAATAAAAAACAAGACAAAACTTTTTTTCTTCCAATCAGTTAAATAAAAAATCAATCTGACAGCAATTTGCTTGTGTTTGGTCTAAAATGCTCAAACTTGGTCTTAACAAAAAGTGTTTTCATCAACTAAAATGTGTATCGATCATCTAATAAGGTAAAAAGGTTCCTGGTTTTCTTTGGCAACGACAAAACTGAAAAGTAAGTAAAGTAAAAAGGAGAAAGTTGATTAACAGTGACTAAAATTCACATGGAACTCTGATCTATGACTATGAATAAATCTAAAAAAAAAATAACAAACACAATATGTTATTTATTATCCATCTCTTCAATTATTCAACTCTTGAAAAAAAGTCACATTTTTTTGTCTTTCGTAACTCTCATTATGATTTACCAAATGCAGTCTATATTTATCATATAGCCTCAAAGGTTTTGTTTGCTATGTAACAGTAAAAAATCTGTGTAAGATTCTGTCCGTGGCTCTCTGCTCCTCTTAAAGTTTTGACTGTAGAAAAAACTGTCCTACTGTGGCCTGGGTGTGGTTGCCATGGTTACCTTGGTCCCTGGAGCTGATGCGTTGGAGAGGCTGACCAGAAACCTGACTGTAAAGCTGGAAAAACTCGTTAGCTACTGTAGTCAAGACCTCGATTTGACGGAAACGACCTGAAGAGACAGAAACAAAACAACAGTTACAAAGTGCTTCACGGAGTCACAATAAAGACAGAAAAGGCGCAAACTAGGAAATATAAACAAACGCTTCTGAAAACAAAAGATGCATTTTTTTTAAAGATTTGCACTGATTTGGATTCTCTAAGATTTTAAAAAAGGCTGTTCCTAACCTGCTCCTTTAAATGTAATGAATGGCACGGAGTAGATCAGGAGACAATTTAGTTAAAAGTGTAAACATGTCAACATCCAGCAGCACTCTTCCTCCTCTGAGCCAGTTCAAATATCTCTGCTGGTTGGATGTTTCCTGGTGTCTCTGAACTTCTCAGAGACACCAGAGAAAAAACCTCTACAGGATGAAGAACTCTTTTTCTTTAAAACAGAATAAACTCTACCAGTGAGGTTCAGGTGCAGTTTGTCTTGTATCAAGAAGCTTCTAGAGATGGTGTCAGCGACTTCAAACAAGACAGACGGTTGTGTCCGATTCACTGTATTGTGCTCTATAATTACTGTCCTCCATTTTATTTTTTGTAGGAGTAAGGTAAAGCACTGCAATAGAATGAAGAAAAATTACACTTGATTGTTGTAAAAAAAAAATTACTAATATTGGAAACATTAAATACCACTGGCTGATTCTTACATTTGTTTCACAAAAATAAGTGGGATTCAATAATTATCTCCAATAAAAGCTTCCTGTTGGGACTGGACACAGACGTCAGAGCCACTCCTCCCTCC
Organism: Sander lucioperca; assembly: GCF_008315115.2. Lineage (NCBI taxonomy): Eukaryota > Metazoa > Chordata > Actinopteri > Perciformes > Percidae > Sander > Sander lucioperca. Next base: position 36,684,717 of record NC_050180.1, on the reverse strand, counting down.
CTTCTTCTGTGGTTGTGTAAGTCAAGCTGTCAGTCTTGTCTCTAACAGGATGATGACTTGCATACTTTCCTTCCTTCCGCACTCGTCTCTCCACCCCTCCATCCCTTGCTGTCTAAATACGTCAGTCTGTTATAAAACACAGACTTCTGTCTTTTGTCTGTCCCGCTGTAAACGCCACATAACTCCTTCTAAAATGTTATCACCTGACATACATAGCAGAGGCCTGCTTGCTCTTACTCTCTCACCTCTGATCTAATTCTGACCTCTAACTCCTTAAAAAAAAAAAAAAAAAAAAAAAAAAAAAAATAGACTCGTGGTTGACACATTTCATTGGCGGCATTCAGTTATATCACTGTTCTCCCAACTCCAATTTTGGGGATTTTTATTCTTATTTAATCTTAGATGAAGGACTGAAACTTCTTTACTGGATGAAAGAAAACAAAAGAAAGTAATCCATTAAGAAGTTGTCTATACATCCATAAGTACTTATTATTGTATGCTTATTCGGCATACTTTTTATGGTGTAAACATTGTACACTACCTGCCCAGCACCAAATAGCCAACAGACAAAGTTAGCAGCTAGCTGGTGAAGAAAGTAGAACATTTAGCAGCTAAAAAAAACTCTCTCTTTCTCAGGAATTGGTGGAGACCAGACCGGTGCTAAAAGGAGATTGAATATTGGACTTCGGCAACTGCTGAGGGATGCTAATGTTTCTTTGTGTCTGCTGGATGTTGACGTAGGCAGCCGTTTGCTAAAACGTTAGCCAGAAAAATGTTTACAAATTGATTATATGCCACTGTGAAGTTTTCAGCTTGTTCTGTTGGCCCAAAAATAAATTAGCACCTTCTTAACAAACTGCAAATATTCTGAAAGAAGCTACAAATAAATAAGAGAAACTTCAGGTTAAAACACATAGTAAACAAATGATTGTGTTCAAGCTAGTCAGTCAGTCATACAGTTCAGTTTTTTCAGCCACATCTAGACATGATGACAGAAACTCTTATTACAGCAGCTGTGTGTGATGATAGTAATACTGTGTGAGTCTGTTTCCTGCTGACTGCTGACTCCACACTAATGCTCATTCTGAGGATCCTAAAACAGGAAGTGAGGAATAAGAGAAAACAACCCATACTCCCTCTCTTTTCTGTCTTCATCCCAAGAGATTCGTGCAGATGGTGAGAACAGAGCTTACATAACAAACAACAACACACACACACACACACACACACACACACACACACACACACACACACACACACACACACACACACACACACACACACACACACACACACACACACACACACACACACACACACACACACACACACACACACAGGGATCCGGGGAACCGATGGAACAGTATGAGAATGTTTTGGAAAAGAAAAAAAGCTTCTAGAAACCACAGACGGACCAAAGACTGTTAAAGGAGCAGTTCACTTTAAAAAATCTAAACAGATCCAGTTCTGATCTGAGTCACTGCAGCTTTTCGTAAAGTTAGTTAGCAGTTAGTTTCAAATAAAAACATTTACTACATCAGGCTTAATCAGAAGGCAATCCCCAAAGTCACACAGCATTTTTAATGCTTCTTATGTGTATATCAATGTTCCCTGGTGTCACAAAGAGCTCACGAATTATGAGAAATAATAGTCGAGACTGCAACTCAACCGCATGTTTTTCCGCAATACTGTGAATACACCATAACACAGTCCTGTGATTGGACTGCTTGGCTTTCACACCACTAACAAACAACACCAGAGTTCCCGCCCTTTCAGGCGATCTCGAACTGGTTGTTTAGTTTACACCCCGAGTTTGACTGACAGCTTTCACACCAGACCAAACAAACTGAACCAAACGGGCAAACACACCAGAGTTTACTGTAACCGAACCAAACAGGTTATGTATGAAAGCACCCTTACTGTATATGCTGCTATCCATTTCCCATAGAAGGATGTTTTTTGATACTACCACTTAGAGGTGCCAAAGTTTTTTTTGTTTTTTTTACAGTGTTTTTAAGTGATGGACGTTAGTGATTCAGTGATACAGTGAAGAGCATTCTGACAGGGAACAAGCTCTTCTTTAGCTCTTCCACTTTCTCGCAGCGGGCCATTCAATGTGTCATCATGAGCCATTTTCCTGTCCGACAGACTAAATGAGGGCCCTCTTTTCTCCTCCTGAATCAGTTCATTGAGCTTCAGTGTGCGTGCAACCAATTAGCATGTGACTCATTTAGTTATCTGCAGATAACAAGAAAATTAGGCCGTGATCCTGAGATAAGCAGATGGAAACAATATGTATGTGTTCCCATAATGCACTGTGACAAGTTGTTTGATTTAGAAATCCAACCCTTTAGGTTAATACCTCTGGTGACCATTGACCAACAGATTGAAAAGACATCTCAATCCCAAACAAACGGAAAGACTGATCAGAAATCCATTTGTTTACCAGTGTCAGATAAATGAATAAGACTTTGATGTGGCTGTTCAAGTACTTGGACAAAATAATCAAAGAATAAATCTGCACCCAGGCTAGTGACAAGAAAGGACTCTTGAGTACATTATTTTGTTATGTTTTAACTTCCTGTCTACGCCAGAAGTGGGAATGTGTTGCATTGTGTAGGTTGACACCTGATGCTTATGATCACCCTACACCATGTTAGCATATATCTAACCAGGTAATATTTTAAACACACAGCGTGAAGGAATGCCATAGCTGGAAGAAAATGAGGGACGTGCATCCGCGGCAGCCCACAAACATCGACTGATATTACACCAGTTCTCCCACACAGGATCAGTCGGTCATGTTACTGTTAAAATAGTCATGGTAACTGGTCAGATTGTGTTGGTATTTGGGTTTTATTGTTTTATGTGTTTATAACAAAAAGATATTATAACAGCTGTCTGAGTGGCAGTTTAAAATGTGTGTCAACACAATATTTCTTCATCATAAACGCAGAGTCACAGTGGAGATGCATTTGGTTACACTATTACACACAGTCCGGTTTACCATGATATGGGTTTATTATTATTGTGTAACAAGCTGATTATTCCAAATTATACCATTCATAAAATATATATTATGTATTAGATAGTTTGTGTTTGAATCAGTTCAATTAGATTTCAGACCAACAATGTAAAAATCATCTGGTTTGTGATCGCCATAGACACATCGAGATACTGCTGCAACACAAAGTGAGCTAGTTAACGTCAAACATAACTTTGCGCCAACGATGGTATTTTTTATTTGATATCTATGGTGATGTGGTGGTGTCAGGTCAGATGTAGTCTATATCGACAACGTTTCACTTCCGGGATTGTTCAGGTGCTGCCGGAAATTCAGCCAGATGTCCGTCACCTTCCGCTTTCTTTGTGTTGGCATTCTAAACTCTGGCGGATTAATGAGGACTATGATTAACTGCTCCTCCGAGCTCTGCAGGGTAAATCCAGACACCTAGCTAGACTATCTGTCCAATCTGAGTTTTCTGTTGCACGACTAAAACAACCTTTGAACGAACACATGTTCCACTAAAACAAGTCCTTCCCTGAGGCTATTTTGCAAAGGCACCGTTGCTCCGTCCAGGGCTTAGCGGCACCCAAGAGGTCAATAAGACTTGGAAAACTGGTGCATGCCATAGTGGCAAAATATAAATCTGCTGCACTGAACAGCATAACAAAATATACAAAGATCAGAGACACAAACTCTAATTGATACCTAATTATTCCATGTTGAAGTGCAAATGTTTAGACTGCTTGGCTATACGACATTCATTAACTCATCAGTTTCAAACTGGCCAAAAAAGCCATCGAATTGTAAAATCAAAGTAGTACTTTCAGCTATGGAGTGAATCATCTTCTCACACACAGAGGATCTTTATTTTCCCCAGCACTAAGACAGTTAAACTGTCAAGTAGAAGAGAGTCAGCCGTGTGTGGGTTCAATTAGGGAGCCAGTATCTACATACAAACACGAGTTTGAAAGCAAAAAGAGGCCAGGATGTTAGCAGAGCAGGTCTGTGTGTGTGTGTGTGTGTGTGTGTGTGTGTGTGTGTGTGTGTGTGTGTGTGTGTGTGTGTGTGTGTGTGTCTCTCTGGGACAAACAGATCTTTGTCCTTACTGGCCGTGTTGTCCAGGCAGTTGGCAGAATAGCTAAAAGAGCTACAGGACCCCACAAAACACCATAATAATATTGGACACACACACACACACACACACACACACACACACACACACACACACACACACACACACACACACAGGTTTGTGGCACTATCTTTGTGGGGACCCATCATTGACATAAGGCATTCCCTAGCCCCTTACCCTAACCTTAACCATCACAACTAAATGCCTAACCTTAACCCTTACCATAACCTAATTCTATCCCTAATCCTAAAACCAAGTCTTAACCCTCAAACTGCCCTTTAAACTTGTAGGTTCCAGCATTTTGGCCCCACAAAGCTGTCGGGACCCCACAAGTATACAGGACTCAGTTTTTGGACCCCACGAATATAGTTAAACAAATCACACACACACACACACACACACACACACACACACACACACACACACACACACACACACACACACACACACACACACACACACACACACACACACACAGACACACACACACACACACACACACACACACACACACACACAGACACACACACACACACACACACTCTTTGAGCTTCACTTCCTCTGTCTAATGTTTCCGAACATGAACCTTCTGATCACTAACATTGTTCGGGCGTTGTTGCCCTTCTGAAACTGACTACAGTAGAATACACTGTTGAAAATGTAGAGTACAGTCATAAACACCAGAACAGATGCAGGAGTACTGGGGACAGTATGGAGGTACATACTAGTCAGAGCGTAGTTGGGGTTTTCCACTTCCATGCGCTGCAGCTGAGCTCCCAGGTAGACCTGCAGGTGAACCATGGGAAGTGATGTGATTATAAAACAGTATCAGTGATTAATGGTGCAATGCAGGCAGCAGACCAAAATGTCTCTGGACACAATTGGCTAGACCTACAACCAATCAGAGCAATGAAACATGTGACGTAGCGCTGAGCAACACATGCAAGTTTGGTCAGTTTTCAAGTCAGAAAAAAAGGCGGCCTGTTCACAAACTTTCTCAAATTACAGCTAAACAGTACACTAAAATGTCTGGTTGTGATTGGTCCGCCCAGGCCAGGTTGGCTGGAAATTTGTCTGAACGGGTAGGGGGGCCAGAAGCATCAGCCAGAGCAAATTAAACATTCTGTTGCAGATTTGTCTGGCTCCCAGGCTCATGCGTTTCACCGCAGCTTGGCAAAACTAAACAGACACATTTTTAAAGGGAGTTTCGTGCTTTGTAGCCACCACTTCGGTCCAGACTAAAATATCTAAAACACTATTGAATAGCATTTGGTAGAGATAGTCATGGTCCAGAGAGGATAGATCCTTTCATGATCCCCTGACTTTTCCTGTAGTGCTACCTGCATGTCAATGTTTTCACTTATCCAGTGAAATATCTCATAAATTATAAACATCTACTAGATGGATTGGCACATTTTGTACAGACTTTTATGAGAGAAAGAATCCTAGTGACTTTGGTGATCCCCTGAGTTTTTCTTTATACCTCCACCACACACTATTGTTGTCAGTACCTTGATGTCGATGCCTCGCGCTGTGGAAGAGTTGCTGAAGAAACGGGAGGGAACCTTTGAGGCTAGGTCGGGTTCTTCTCGACCAAAACCAAGATTTAAGAGGATTTCTTCAGGGTCCTCCTCGTACAGGTCAAGCAGCTCTGACACACTGTGGACACACACACACACACACACACACACACACACACACACACACACACACACACAGTCAGTCATTAGATCAGTCAGTTAGCTAGTGATTTAGTCTGCTGGATATGGAGGGTCTCCTCTGGGTGCTCCTCTGACTGTTCCGACACCTCTGAAACACTACGAAAACACAGACAGCCAGTTAGTACTTCTCTCACACCGCTTTCTGTTAGTGGGTTATTCTGTTAATGAGATAGTTAGTTAATTATCTAGTTATTAAGGTAGTTTAGTAAGTGTGATGGCTCAGCCTCTCTGGAGATTGCAACAATGATCTGCCCCTCCCCAGCTCCACCTAGAGGAGGAAGAGACCAGAAGGAACCTAACCAACATCAGATGATCAGTCCCTCCAGGAACTCACAAAGTTGTTTTGTGACTATTGAGGCCCAATGACCCAAAACATGCAGCCATTGCCGTAACTTGCTGTATTCTTAAACATTGCTGATTACTAATTCATTTTAGGTACTAGATAGTTAATTAGAGAAACTTGACCATAACAACACACAGCCATTTTTTGCAAAAGAATTGTGTGTATATGGGTATATGTGGGTATTTTGTATGATGTAGTAAACCTAGGTTTGCATTCAAATAACAGAAAACTTTTCTTTTTTTTAACAATGGTACATTGAGGGTCCTGTATCACAAAACTGCTATGAGCTGCTACAGTAGCAGTTTCACTGACAGTGAAGGTTTAAAATATGTTTGTAATGGAGCTTAAGTGGCTCCATGAAGCTCTGTGGAATTTACATCACTGCTCTCCATGAATTGAGTGTGTCATCCTAACACACTCAGAAACATGACATTTTTGTCAATCTGCTGCAAAACTTTGTCACACTGAACACAGCCCAGGAGTCTCTCAAACCTTGTATCAATACCATAAAACTAAGGATGGATTACCCACGATCCAACACCCATAGCCCCCTATGAACCATTAAACACAATACACCATTCCCCTTCCAACTGCTGGAGCACTGCCCAAACCCTGGCACCATTAGCCATGCCCCCTATTCTGACCTCATCTCTGCTCACCCACCACCAGCAATAAATCAGCCTTCCATAAGACTCTCCACCACAGACACTTAGTTCAACACTTAATCCTCTAAACACAAATCTACTGATAATGCACCTCAGACATTGACATACTGATTTCATTAGTTTATGATGGAGATCTGAAAAAGTTTAAACCCCAAATTTCTGCTGTTATTATTATTATTATTATTATTATTATTATTATTATTATGTATTATTATAGAGTATAACAATTCCAACGACATAATGGCAGGTGTAAGAATGCATAAAATTAATACATATTTTTCCTTTAATTAAACCCACATCCCTTTCATAACTCATGAACCATTTGTCGAAGACACTTGTGAGTGGGAGGCATCATTGCACTCAGCAGAGTTCCTTTTTCATTAGTGACGTTTTTTCCCGCCTCCTATACTTTAGCCACATCCCCTTTCATAACTCCACGCAGGAAATAAAGTGGTCTCCATCTAAGATCACTGCTTTACTTCCTGCAGAAACCTTCATGAGTCTGACTGAAGACTGATGATATGAACTGACCTGGATACAGTGCTGCTCTTCCCTGATCCTGTGGAGTTCATACTTCTTGCTCTCTCTTTATACTGACTCCTCTTCTGATCCGCCGCAAGACCAAAACTACACATTGACATACACACAGAAGCATTAACACACACGCACAGAGTTATCAACCAGCTGCTATCAACTTTATTTACTGAATGTAGAGAATAAAATAAAAGTGAACTCACCAGGATTCAGTTTTATTGTTACTGGACTGAAGATGGTTGGCTGCAGAAAAAAACAAGGGAATTATTATTACTTACAGAGTTTACGTCTCTGTCTTTTTATAGGATTTTGGAACGTTCACACTCCAGCTACCTCAGCTAACGTTTATAGAGTGTTTGCTAGCCAAGTGCATATTAAAGACACTTTTACAAGATTCTCGTTTTAAAACGAGTCAGCTGGAAACAATAAAAGGTCATCCAGAGACCGCGTTTTCAGCCAACTCCGGTAGCGAACATCAGCTTCATTAGCTAGCTAGCTTTAACAGATAAAAACAGCCAGTGGATTTTTTTGAAAATGGCATTCTTCCTGACACTATGAAGACAGCAATAATATCTTTAATACACAAGAAGGACAAGGATGCTGCTGAATGCGCATCATTTCGCCCAATTTCATAACTTTAAGATATTATCAAAATGAATTGCACGTCGGCTGGAAGACCTGTTGCCCCAGATTATTAATTCCGACCAGTCCGGCTTTGTGAAGGGACGCTATGCATCTGACAATATCCGGAGGCTATTAAATATAATTGACCACTCGGCCCTATACAACAGAACAGCTCTACTACTTTCGCTTGACGCAGAAAAAGCGTTTGATAGGGTCGAGTGGTCATATTTGTTTGCCGTTCTGGGGAAATTTAATCTTGGCGAAAAACGTATTGGGTGGGTCAGAACTATGTATAGCAACCCACAAGCCCAAATATGTATAAATGGTACCCTCACTGAAAAATTTGATTTGTTTAGAGGCTGCCGGCAGGGGTGCCCTTTATCTCCATTTTTATTTAACTTGGCAATTGAACAACTCGCAGAAGCCATACGGGCTAATGAAGAGATTGCTGGTATCAATATCGGGAAAACAAAGAACAAAATTTCACTATATGCTGATGATATAATCCTATACTTAACCAGCCCCGAGCGATCAATCCCAGCAGTATTAGACCTTATCACTAAATTTGGAACAATATCAGGCTATAAAATCAATTTGACAAAATCCAATGCATTATTAATTAACTCGTCAGTTTCTAATAGACTCAAGGCCATCTCACCGTTCACCTGGGCCCAAAACAGCTTTAAATATCTTGGGGTGAATGTAGCTCTAAAACTTAAGGATCTTTACCTTATAAATTACATTCCATTGCTTAAAAAGATTAAGGAAGAATTAGAACATTGGAAAATGCTCCCCATCTCATTGCTCGGACGAATTAATGTAATTAAAATGAATGTTCTGCCCCGTTTTAGCTATTTATTTCAGTCACTGCCTTGTTACTTGGATAAAACATTCTTTAAATCTATAAACAAAATGTTAACCTCTTTCATCTGGAAAAATTCTTTACCAAGAATAGCTTTTAAAACTTTAACAAAATCTAGAGAGAAGGGGGGACTGGGATTACCAGATTTACAGATGTACTATTGGGCCGCCCAGACAAAGGGCCTGATTAGCTGGGTGCAAAGACGTAATAATGCACACTGGATAGACATAGAAGAAGAACTCTGTACTCCTATTTCTACAACATTGCTACCATTCATTAACAACATAAATGCATTACATCAAATAACAAAAACATATGTAGTTTACAACACTCTTCGGGCTTGGCAAGATATAAATAAGTTCTGTGGGAATTTTGGCAAAATCTCCAGGCTTTCCCCCTTATCCTTAAACCCAGATCTGCCCCCATCTATTGGTGGGTCCTTGTTCGCAAAGTGGAGAGGAAATGGTATACATCAATTTCAACAATTGTTTGCCGGCGATACACTCAAGTCCTTTGCTGTTTTAATGTCAGAATATGAAATTCCGAAACAGGACTTTATAAATACTTACAAATTCGCCATCTAATAAACACCCTAAAAGGGGAAAAACTCCTGTCTTTGGGGCTGACAAATGTCAGGGAGATTTTGGTAAAATCAACATCATTAAAAGGAAAAATATCTGTAATTTATAGTGCTTTGTTGGACCATTACAGCTCCTCCTTGACCCCACTTAGGAACATATGGCAGAAGGATATGGGACGTGCTTTTGATGAAGATCAGTGGGATACGATATGTCAGAATGTTTTTTCCTCACTGTCCTGTAATAAAATAATCGAACAAAATTATAAATTCATGCACAGGATGTACCTTACTCCGCTCCGCTTAAGTAAAATGTTTCCTAACTCATCCCCCAGATGCCATCGTTGTAAAACATGTAAAGGGTCGATTATGCATGTTTTTTGGGAATGTAGGAAATTAAAATATTTCTGGAAGGCGGTACATAATCTAACTGTTAAGATTGTGAAAACCCCGCTGGACATTACACCAACACGGTACGTCTTTGGTACGGAATTGGACAAGACAATGGACACCACGTGCAGAAAGAGGATTATCATAATGTCCTATATAGCAAAGAAATGCATCTTGCTCAGTTGGAACCAACAAAGACCCCCATCATTTAATCTGTTTAAACGAATCCTAAATGAAACTTTAAGTCTGGAACAACGAACATACGCCCTAAAGAATAAGGGGGATGCCTTCCGAAGGATATGGGAACCGCTTATGGACCTCTGACACTGCTATATCATAACAGGGTTTGGCATGTTTACATAACATTCACAAAGGATGAACTGTGATCTGTAACCATGGACTGACTTCATTTAATTTGCTGTATTTTATTATTATGTTTTCTCTTCTGTCTGTTATGTTACTAAAATGTTAAAAATAAATAAAAAGATAATTGAAAAAAACAAACAGCCAGTGACAGTTGTCATTTCAGTGAGCATAGACAACAGTCGTCAGTTAAAAAATGAGAAGCTGTTTTTGTCCACCACGCTTAAAAAAAATTACTAATAGTTTTGAGGGTGAAATTTGCTGCAGTTGTGACTTTCTAAATAACACTGAAGCAGGTTCAAATTCATTCTGTCAGAGAACGAAAATTACTCATCATATCTAACTGCAGGTGTGACTGTTGTTTTCTTTTTCCGTTTAAAAGAACCTGTTGGGACCTGCCATCCACCACTGTGTGTCTCTTAGTCTCTCTCTCTTTCTTTTCCACTTCATTTCAGCTGAATTTCTTCTTCCTTCTTTAAATCCACAGTGTTTTCTTCTGATTGAAAGGAAACAAATGTGACATCTCTTCCCACTCTAATTCACTGACTCACTTCCATCCTATTCACCCTGAATCCTTTAATTAACTAATTCATTTTCATCCTATTTACACAGTGACACTTTAATCCCCTCCTGTCCTGTCCTGATCATGTTTGACATCATTACAGCTCATTAGGATGTGTTCATACATGGCATCTCCAAAGTCTTCTGCACCACTAAAGCTACTTCTGAATGTCATTCTCAACATGATTAAGGCCCTTACTGTCAGGACATGACAACATGAGGTGAGATTTAGGCTGATGACAAGAAGTAGCCAGAGCCACTCAACTAAAGAGGTTTTCAACAAAAACTTTATCCAAATCTTTCACCCATAACCTTTTCATCCTAACTTAACTTCCACATAAACACAAGGCCAGTTAGCTGAAATGGATAAAGGTTGTAAATCTTCAAAGGTTGTGGTGTGTGAAGATAAAACATGACGCAAACTTTAGAGGCAGCAGTAATGTATAGAAACTCAAACTCAGTCCTGGTGGCACTAACTGAGGAGATTTAAGTCACACCACACTCATACCTCAACATTATTCTTTAGTTTGATATAAAAATTAAAGATTTGATGCATTAATGTAAGTTATTGTCCCTTTTTGTCTATTTAATATATTTTTTCCACATTCAAAAAATTCCTATTTTATATTTTTTGCTATCTGATCCACTAAATCCTACATTTATTTGTACACATTTACTTAAAGCGGCTAAAGCCGTTTATATATTTTTATATTAACAATGGATCACACAACTAGTTGTATGAAAGGGGTCACTCATAGAGATAAACCCACAGAACATTTCCCTCTGACTCAGCAGTTGTCCTCGTTCTCATTTTTGAACTGTGGCTGTGGTTTAACATAACAGAAATCAGCGGGGCCCGATTAGATGAACTTTAGCTAATTAACTAATTATCTCAGCAACAGCCAAAAAGAAGTTTGTCTGTTCTCTGGTTAACACGCTATCTGCAGCTGGTGACTGTATTCAACAAAAGATTGCGAGTGAAAAGACACTCCGTCACACCACTGTAACCAACTGGTGACAACTGATCACCTCACGTCGAGAATTAAGAATCTGAATCTCCCAGTTAAACTTTTACCTTCAGTATTTGGAGTAAATAACTGGTGAAGTACACTAGGCCAGTCATTCCCAAACTGTGGTCCGTGGACCACTAGTGGTCTGTGAGGGTACTGCAGGTGGTCCGTGGAAAAGCAAAATAAAATATAAAATAATAGTTTTTTAACCTTCATTTTACCAGGAAATTCCCATAAAAATTAAGAATATGTATATTGATATACAATTTAAATTAAATTGTCAAGTTATTGTGTGATTACTAAAATAGGCTAGTGGCGCTCCCCTAACCCTAAAATCGCCAAAGGTTTTGAAATTTTGACTATATCCAAGTGTTCTTATTACTGTATAGATTTAATACTCCATTGCTATGGAAATAAGCCTGTTGTTCAAATGAACCTGATTATACCCTCGGGCGCTTGAGTAAATAAATAAATAAAATATGTGGCAGCCGTTGTGTGCAATAAACTTTCTTTTAACAAGCTTGTTGTACTGAGGCGATGACCAGTTATAGTTTTAGTGCTAGTAGGCCTATTAAGAGGTGCAGATTAATTCAGGTAGGACTGTGTGTAGACACATTTTATTATGCGTATTATGAGGTGGTCCTCAAACATTTTTAATCTCAAATAGTGGTCCACACACACAAAAAGTTTGAAAACCCCTGCACTAGGCTACAGTTGTTAATTAAATGTGTCTGTAGTGTTTTGGCCTTGTCAGCCAACAAAAGGTGATTAAACAGTTGTAGTTATTTTAGCCTTTAGTTACTTACAAGTGTTGACGAGAAGTGTAACAAAAACGCCTGTCCTAGATACTATATATGCCAGTCAGATGACTGCAGGCTTTTATTCTGAAGAAGGCTGTGCAGAACATCAGGCATACAACATAACAAAGCTTTCTAAGAGATTGCACTATTGTTGTGCAGGACGAAAATATTTCTGGAACTTGGACGAGGCGGTTCCATGTTAGCAAGAAATTAACTAACTAAAAAATTCAACCAGGTTTGGATAAATCAAGCTGGAGCACCGGTCAGACATTATTACTGAAATATTGAATGACTTGTTAATTAATAATTAACGCTGAACTGATCAGAAAAAAATAACAAATGGATTTCGAATGGTATTATAGGCGCCGATACCGTGTGTGCTCCGGAGCTGCAGCACTTACAGAAAATACTGAGCATCCACATGTGCCAGACTGCCAGTAGGCTACATTCATTTACAATTAAACATTGCAGTTGTTGCTAAGTGGAGCATGTGAGCGTGTAAGCGCTGATCACGGTTACGTGTCAGTTAAACTTCTCATCTCCAATCCTTGCTGTATTTGTGAGAAGTGGCGCTGTCCTGAGTTGAAAGATAGCCTACTTTACTGCTTTATTATCAAGTTAATAGGCGTGTGTGTTCGTGTCGGTCACTGTCCATTTCCTAAGGTTCTGAAATGCAAACATTTTTTGACTACTTTTTTTTTTAAAGGGCGTGCACCCGTGAGCACCCACGGAGGAAAACATAAATCGGCGCCTATGATAGAGGAAGACTGATAGCTCTAATATACATATTATAATTTATTTACAAGACTGTCAAAGGGAGACAGGTATCTCTCTGCCCTGTCAGACGCTGCTCTCCCTCTCCTTTGCCTGCTCCGTGGCCGGTGTGTGTGAGTGACAGCCTGGTCAGCGAGCTTGTTACGTTACGCCCGCAATCTCTTGTGGAGCATTATAACTTCAAAAAATCACAGGTTCCAGTTAATCGTATAATGGATAAGTGTGTTGTGTTATTTAAACAAACGATCGGGGAACTAAATGCCTCTTGTCCGCGAGTCTCCTGATAGATCTCCAGCCAGCTCACAGCGGGTCTGTGAAGGTGGACAAGCCGACCGGCATGCCAGTGACCCCGGCAGGCACCGGCTGGCTGTCACGTCAGACTGTGGAGCTTCTGAAATCCGACACAGTCGGGCCAAATTTGTAATTAGCCATCAATTTTCATAAAACGGCCCATATTTGAGCTCTACATAGTTGATTTCTCACATAAAAAAGTCTCAGGGCCAAATTTGTAATTAGCCATCAATTTTCATAAAACGGCCCATATTTGAGCTCTACATAGTTGATTTCTCGCATAAAAAAGTCTCAGAAGTGAATTTAGTGATGAAATAGCAGACGAACAATATATAAAGTTTCCAGTTGTTGGCCACAACAGCAATCCATGGTTGTTGTGATTGTTGCGGCGCTTTGCACACCAACATACTTGGCTTTGAATTTCTGATTGGGCGCGCCTGCCTGCAAAGTTTTTAGGTTAACAAGTATAGAAGAGACTAGGATTAGTGTGTGTCTGGCACAATCCTAATCAGAAAGTCATAATTTCAGAAGATTGGAGTGACAGCAAAAGAGCAGCTGTTGTATGAAATTACATGAAGTTAACTGTAACTATATATTTTAACTAAACTGTGTTAGAGGCTGCTGTTCCTGAACAAAGTGTCTCTGATCAAATCTATACAACCTGTGGCCTCTCAGCATCAACTCATTAGCATCTATTCATTCCCAGATTCCACCAGCTGACCCTTTGCGCCCACACACACACACACACACACACACACACACACACACACACACACACACAAACGTCAGTGTTCAGTGCTTCAACATAAAGCCATTACAGTCTATTGTTAACTCAATAACACATACACCGTCTTGCTATCAGAGTCATTACTGATGTATTCACAGCAGTTCAGAGGAATGATGAAAACACACACACACACACACACACACACTCAGGACAGTCAGTCATGCATGCAGAGCACTTCCACACCTCTGTGATTGCTGACTTTTCCCCTTCATGAAGCACAGGGACTGAGGAATGAAGATCAAGCAGTGTCACACCATGTTCTGTTGATTCTATTGACACTGTTGTGTTTGTCAAACATCTTCATTTACACACATCTGATCAAGCTGCATTCTCATCATATCTAAGGATTTTTGTACAACACGCAAAGGGTCTTATAATACTCATGATGCTTATAGTTAGTTATTTCTTCGTAAGCTCTTTGTGACACCAGATATCTCATTATTCTAACGCTAAAGACTGACTTATTTTAAGCCTCACAAGACTAGGTGAAAACCTAGTATATGGCTGGACTGTGTATGGTCAATGTCCAAAATTGTGGCCAAATTGTTGTTACTATGTTAAACAGACCAGACATTGATTACATCCCATGACAATTATGAACATGCCCATAGCCTCAAATGTTGGTCTTTTGGAAAACAGAGCAAGATGACTTTCCTGCTTCAGCTTCCAGACTGTTTTCGGGAAACACAGGTAGACTTTGTTTCGCCTCCAAGGCCGAAATTTATGCTTACTTCGGTGAGCTGCAGCATTCATTCATGAACACACTGAAACCTACACTGTACATTTACTACTACTTGACAACTTTACTGTAAATGTCTTCTCTGCTCCGATCGCCAACAGCTCACTGACCACATCCACTGCCACTCTTGCTCAACCACACACTCGCTATGCACACCCTACAAATATAGGACTCTGTTTGAAACACATATACAGGAAAATATACATTTATACAGAAAAAAAAACAGAAGCTGTCTGATAAAACCTACCTTTATTCGTGATTGTTTACTGGTGAATCTGTATCTTCACACTATGTATTATTACTGTATATTATTTATTCATGAAGATATGGTCATTGGGGTAGTAATTATTAATAAAATCGGTGACCCTCTGTTACAGTCAAACTTTCTATTTCCATTACAGCTATGTTTGCAGTTAATGTTCAACAAGAGAATTCACCAAAATGTCAAAGTGTTCCTTAAGTTGGCGGCGTCATTTAAAATACAGAATTAGCAGAACATGGGGGGAAACTGTTAACAATGAAATCTGTAATCTTGTGAGTTTTTCCTCTGTACTGACCTTCAGCTCCCAGTGAAAGGTCATCTTCAAAGCTGCAGCCGTTCTTCAGCACTCCTGTTCTCACACACACAAAATACACACAAAATAGTTAAGTTGTGAAATATTTTCAGAAACACGGGGTAAGAGAAATGCCTCTACCAATTCTGACACATAACTGCTATTATTATTCTTTATTTTATTTACCTTTATTTAACCAGGAAGAGACTCACTTAGATTAAAAATCTCTTTTTCAAGAGTGTCCTGGCAGCAGACAGGCAGCAGTACAACCACACATACATACAAACACAAAATACACAAAAACACTAAAAACATAAAACAACTGAAACAGCAAATCCCTCAAAGTCAACCACAATCCTAAACACATCAGGCAAAACATCTACAGCCAGATGTGGCTGCCTCCAAGTCAATCAACATCCTCTTAAAAGCCAAGACCAATGAGATACAGTCCGTAAATTTAATGGATTTCTGTAACTTCTTCCATGTAGAGGGAGCAGCAAACTTAAACACCTTTTTCCCCAGCTCAGATAACCTTTGGAACAGACAGAAGGAAAAGATCCAGGGAACGAAGATTGTAAGTCCTGATAGTATTTACACTGATATAGGTCAGAAGGTAGGATGGAAGTAGACCTAAAATAGCCTTGTATATGAAGATATGCCAGTGTTGAAGTCTCCGTGTTGATAGAGAAGGCCACCCAACACGTTCATACAGTTCAACAAACAGTAGCGTTAAACAAAACTAAATCTAAATTTTAAAAAAAAGTTGTGATGACTAGTTGCAAATATTTAGTCATGAAGCAACGTCCCCAGAACATGTCCTATCAGGTTGGGGTCCTCACAATGTAATGTATACAAACAACACACACAGAAAATGTGGATTACCTCTGCTTGGAGAAGCACTTTGATCATCTAAAGAGGCTCCGAGGGGAGTCCTGGACAAGAGACAAAAAGACATAGAGTTAAATATCAACCCAAACCATAAACTGACCATTAAAAACATAAACATCCAAAAGATTGCCAGTGTGTAGGTTTACATAGAAAATATTTGATGCCGGTGTGTTTTGCCCTTAATTCTCATCTACTGGTATCCTACTGCTACATTGGGCTAGCTTAAAATACCTTTAAGCATAGTCCTAACCAGGCAAAGTTCGCCAACAACAACCAGGCTACACTATTTATCCCAGGCTAACTCCTGGTCAAACAGAGTAATAATCCTAAGCCAACCCCTGATTGAAATAAAGCAAATTTATTTCAAAGTCCAGACTAATTCCTGGTTGATATAAAGCAAACTATACCAGCAAACTAACTCATTGTATATATGAAACTAACTATCCAAAGCCAATTCCTGGTTGTGCAATGCTCATTAGCAATGTTAAGTCCTGACCAGGCTACACTAACTATCACAACCTTTCAAGCTGAGGCTAACTATCCTAAGATAACTGCCTATCAGGCTACGGCAAAGTATTTTAGGTAATCTACTTAACAGGATATGTCTCAGTATACCAGGATACCTCCTAGTCTGGCTTAAGATAACTATCCCAAGATAACTTCCTGTCAGTCTAAGGCTAGTCTGACTAAATGGATGTACATCGCTGGGATAAAGCCTGACATCTGGCATGTCCCTCTCCATCCGCTATCTCCGCTATTGGAGTTTAGCGCCATCTAGTTGTGATGGATTAAAGAAATACAAACAAGTCACAGCTTTTTCTTCCCTATCCCAGAATAGATAAGAGGTGTAGCCAGACCATTCTCCAGTGCTGACACAGCGCTGTGGAAATAGGTCTAGCAAACAACACTAGGCTAAGGCATCTACTATCCCAACGTTAAAGAACAGTTTAAGGAAAATTGAGCCCCAAGCTGACTGCCTGTCAGGTAAAGATTAACTATCCAAGCGCTAACAGGCTGTCATGCTAAAACTAAGTAACACGGACTAACTGCTTGTCAGGCTAAAGCTAAGTAACACAGGCTAACTTCCTGTCAGGCTAAGGCTAAGTAACGGAAGGTAACTTCATGTCAGGCTAAGGCTAACTATCCTAGTGCTAACTGCCTGTCAGGTGAAGGCTAACTAGCTCAGCACTAACTGCCGCTCAATCTAAGTAACCCAGGCAAAGTGCCTATTAGGCTAACTATCCCAGGATAAATCTTGGTCAGGCCAAGGCAACCTATCTCAATGCTTACTTCATGTTGAACTAAGGCTAACTATCCCAGCGGTAACTGCCGTCAGGTGAAGTCTTACTAATCCAGGCAAACTCCTCAGACCAGACTACTTATTATAGTCCACTACTGACCAGGCTAGACTAAATATCCCAGGCTAAATCCTGTTTTTGTTACCCATCCCAGGTGTCCTACTGACCAGACTAGTCGTCCCAGGCTAACTAGCTGACAGATCAGGCAAGTTGACAGTAGCAGTAAGCTAGCGGGTCTGAGCTGCTCACTTCAGCCGGACGCTGGGAACACAGAGCTGTTACACAACCTGCTACTCTTATCAATGGGACAAACTTCATGCCACCAGTTAACACACACAAATGGATGGTTGTGTAACCAGCTGTGTTTGTTAATCCTTCCACTTTCCACCGGCAGCCATGTTGGCCTCAAGCCCCTGCCCTGCAGATGTTGCTATGGTAACCTGTGATTCTGATTCTGCTGGTCATGTTACCACAGTGACATTACAGAGAACACGTCAGAGCGCTGTAGACACTCACAGTGTCACAGGGTTGTGAGTGACAGCAGCAAAAACTGTGTCTGCGTGTGATAACAGTGTTGACTTAGCAGGAGAAACCCCTCCTCTGTTTACTCTCCTTTTTTTCTGCCTTTCTTTTCATCTTCTTCCTGCATCTTTCTTTCCTTCTTTGCCTCAACAGCTCTATGTGCCCTATCTCTGGGCGTTGGTCTGCTCCCTTTGTGTGTGTGTGTGTGTGTGTGTGTGTGTGTGTGTGTGTGTGTGTGTGTGTGTGTGTGTGTGTGTGTGTGTGTCAGCAGCTGATAACACCACTACTAAACGCACACCTTCAGACACCAGGAAAACATATCAGTAAACCAGTTGACAAGAAAACCAATTAGCCACTCAACCAGTCACTCAGGATTTTAAGGACCACATAATATGTTTCATATTGCAGTCCATGAACTACTAAGTCTGTTTACTGTACATTCCTGCAAATCATTTTCTAATCATCCATCAGTTTTTGATTGATTCACTGATTTCAGTTAATTTCTAAGAAAATCAACTTGCAGCAAAAGGCTGCAGTCATCATTTCTCGGCTTTTTAAAAAATATCATCAAGTGCAGAATGATTAGAAAAGCCACATATGACATGTAACTAACGGGCTAAAATAGGACACCAAAAAACATTGGTATGGTCCTTTAATCTGGTGGTGAATATGATACTGTACCTGCATTCAATCAGCCAGCTGGTGATCTTGTTAGGAACCCGCCCTGACAGAGAGAGAGACAGACGAGCGTGTTAAAGCAATAAGCCAGCAGATTCTGTGTGCAACAGTGGTTACAACATGCTATAAAAGCATTACAGCATGCCAGACTTCAGGATATAACTCAACATCTCAGCTGATTATAGTCACAGTGCCAGCAGGCCTCAATTCCACCACAGTTTACATCTACAAGGGCCACATTTAGTTCCTGTTCCAACTGCTGTGGCTGCAGCTATTAATTGTTTTCATCATCATTTAATCTGTCCATTATCTTTTCAATTAGTTGTTTAGTGAAAAATGCCCATCAAAGTTTCCCTGAGCCCAGTTTCACATCTTACATGTTGTGTACAGCTGGAACCAGTGAATGTTTGGCATTTTTGCTTGAATGACAAGCATAATTATTTATCAAAGTCCAAGTATCCAAAAGTTATTTACAATCAAAGAAAAAAATCCTTTTACAGACTTAAGAGGATTGTGCATGTTCAAACAAGACTAAGAGTCTGCAGCAACGTCATTGGTGCGGTGAGGATGTATTTGGCACAGCTGTACTTTGAGCTTAATGGTAATGTCAGCATGCTATTATGCTCACAGTGACAATGCAAACATGCTGATGTTTACAAGTTATACTGTTTACCGTGTTCACCATTTTAGTTTAGCGTGTTAGCATTATAACATTTGCTAATTAGCACCAGACAAAAAGTACAGCTGAGGCTGTTGAAAATGTTATTAGTTTTGCAGTTATTTGGCCAT